>NC_083649.1:22534777-22836702 GCF_963576545.1 Limanda limanda
TATCTCTCTCTACTGAAAGAGACTCAGCAATAGCTGATGCTCTTATAGTAGAGAAAGAGAAACCACTACCATCCCGACAGTCGATACAACAAAGTAGTAACAGCAAAGCTACAGTAGCATTAACCGGCCTGGCATGATCATATATGATACAAATGTTTTTAAAAATACTCTTTCGGAGACACTCAACGGGGCCTGAACAACATCAACAAGAGGAATTTAAATATGGCAGATTGTTATTAGGCCGATGCACATAATTGGTATTTGAACTTGCAAATCATTCCATTGTTACTGAGCAGTGATCTCAAAAAATACTACTCTCTATCTACTACAAATCCGATACAATTCAAGAAAATGGCGTCCACTTCTTCAAACGCAATTTTTTTTTTAGAAAAAAAGCATACTGCCTTTATACTGGTCCTGTGGTGTCATCCAAGTGTCCATAAGTGACCCACATTAAAATTAATGTTTTAAGTCTGTTAATTCCTCCTGGTTACTGCTGCAGTTCGGGAGAACTTGTGAGAATCGAGAGAACTGCAGTAACTACGACGCTTGGATGACACCACAGGAGCAGTATGGAGGCATTTCATGTTTTTTACGTTTGAAATAGTGGTCGCCATTTACTTCATGTATTGGATTTGGCTGCAATGTTGTTTAACCCTGAAACTTCGAAATTTGTTGAGGACTCAAGCAGTTCACCCACCCCTATATCAGCATAGTGGTGAGTATAATGAATGCATTTTCATTTTTGGGTGAACTATCCCTTTAAGCAGTGATTTATTTTTGTAGTTGCTTCTGATCAGATCAATATTTTATGTAAACTAGCCTCCCCCAAGGCCTTAGTCAGTGGTTATTGGCTCAGCTGTAGTTGCAGTCTATAGTTAATGATTATCTGTGGCCATTCATTGCTTTTATTATGTTGCTGCTTGGTGGCATCGTAACTCTACATCAGAGAAACCTGCTTGTTTTCAAATGGCTCATATATTTCTGGTTGAACCAGTTGGTGCAGTGCAGTTACTTTTGTACACACGATAACATGTAAACAAGCACCGCGGCCATTTTCTGAGGCCTGTCCTGTCTTTAGAAAGGAGGAAGTATCCTGATAACAGGGCTGTGATAGCAGCACAATGTAGAGCTTATACCACAACACACACTTGAGTATGTGGGTTGTTTTCCCCATATGCAAATACCAGACGGGTTTCGGTAGGCGATTTACTTTCGAGTCAGTTGTCTGATCAGCAAGGCCAATCTGTGAGTGTGTGTTTGCCTAGGGAGTGAATCATATGACTTATACAACTCTGATGTGTCACCCATTTCACCCTGTGCAAGCCATCTGAGTGCATAGACTCCATTTATAATGTTTGTTCACATTGGTGAAAAGGAAAGATTTTTTTTTTTTGCTTTGATGGTGATCTGTCATATACCTGTTTTTTAATGGTTACATAGGTCTATAGTGTACTAATGAGTAGATTAAGACTTTAAAATGAATAATCTGTTATTATATTTTATCATTATTAAACACTGAAAAAAGACATTAAGGAGCAAAAACCTATTATTTTTTTCCAGACTAATAGTGAAAACTAATAAATCATGACCACTATAAATAAAAAATAAAAGTCAGACATGATCAGAGAGCATCTAGGGTGAATATAAAATTGTATCAAGGGGGCAATGCTCTACAGCCACTGGGAAGGTTATGCACTCGATTTTAGAAGGGATTACATCAAAACCGCCAAGGAGGGCAAAGGGCGTGTGATCTAATGCATTTCCACTGTGTGGAGAGAAAGAATTTACCCTGTGAGGGGGAAAAGGACTGCTACCCTAACGCCAGTTGTTTTTCCTGCTGTAGTGTAGGGCTGCAACTAACGACTATTCTGATAGTCGATTAATCTATCGATTAACTGAAACGATTAATCGACTAATTGGATTACGAATGACACAAACTCTCAATTGCTCTTATTTAGCCGATAGATTTTAAATTTAGCTTAAAGTTGTTTGCGGCATGTGATGACTGAAAATAAAGACAATAACGATTGATACTTCACTCAAAAATGTTTTTTAATGAACTTTGCTGCATATTAGGGTACTATTGATAAAAAAATAAAGAAAAATCTAGTTTTTGTCCATTTAAAACCAAGGACAGGAAAAGTGCTAATATAAAAAATAATTGAAAAATCAAGGAACCATTTTTTTATGTTAACAAAAGGACAGGGAAAGTATCAGCAATAAAAACTATCAAACGAAACTAAAGTTTTCTTCGGACTGAGTAATTGTGACTAAAAAAGACGTTTGTCAGGCAATAGGATAAAATTATGCTTTTAAACTCGTAAAAAAAGGTAGGTTTATATAGCAAGCTAGATAACAGGCTATCTTACCGAGGCGAGTCTGCATCGTCTTACGATGTCAAACGTGCCTCCTCTTCAAATACTCGTGCACAACGGACATGCTCCCATGGAAAGCAAGGTCCTCCTTACAAATATTGCAGGTAGTTTTTTTCTGGGCGATGTTAATTGTGAAGTTCTCCCATATTTTTGACTTTCTGGTACGCGATGCTGTTGCAAAAGACACCGCCATTGCTCCATGTTTTGTCGCTATTGCA
The DNA here is from genome assembly GCF_963576545.1 of Limanda limanda. Lineage (NCBI taxonomy): Eukaryota > Metazoa > Chordata > Actinopteri > Pleuronectiformes > Pleuronectidae > Limanda > Limanda limanda. Next base: position 22,537,374 of record NC_083649.1, read on the forward strand.
CATGAGCGACTTTCAGAAATAGCAAGGGAGCGAGATGGCTCACTCTTCAGCTACTTCCATTTGCACCACCGGTAAATCTACGTTTAGTTGAGCTGCACGGCACGAAAAACACGTGCTATGAAGTAACCAACATCGACGGTTAAATTCGGTTACTATTTTTGTGATCGATTTTTGTCGACTACGTCGATTAATTGATGCACCCCTACTTTAGTGACTGTTCCACTCACCCATGACGATCAGCGTCATTTTCCTGCTGCGGATACCGGGAGCCTTCTTCACCTTACACTGGTAGGTGCCCGAGTCTGTTGATTTCAGCCCCGTCAGGTTGATGGAGCCGTCACCGTTTTTGGGGTCGGCTGAGTTGAAGTGGACTCGGCCTTTCATGGGTGGAAAGTAGTCCTCGTAGGACCTGTCGCCTGAGTACAGGATAACCTGGTGGAGAAAAGGGAGTGCAGGCAAGAGTTAGGAACTCAGACCTACTTAGAATAATGTCCTGTATTTGACTGATCGGTTAATGGAAATTGAAGTCCTTCCATAAAACAAATAAAGCCAAGGCCTTGAAATATCTGTAAAAAAAAGCCTAGCTTACTGAACCAACCAAAAACTATGGAAGACAGACAGCGCCCTTTCTTTTATCTCTGCAATGCCCTTCAGCCTGTGCTGCTCTGCCCTTTCGATGCTGTGGAAGAACGAAGGTGGAACAAACAAAGCCCCCACTGTGGAGTCAAATCAACACCTGCTGTGTCAACAAAGAGCAGTAACCCCTAATGATGTCCAATTGCCCCCCCCTAAAAAACCCCACAGAGTCTGGGTCTTTAAAGCAGCAAGGAAATGCCTAGAAATAATAGCAGGGTGGAGCAAACATGTCTCATAACAAGTAGCAGGGGAGATAGTGATGGGGAAAAAAACTAAACACAGGGACACAAAAAGAGAACAAGGAGAAAAATAGAAATGCAAACTTTGAAAAAAATTCGCATTCTCCTTTATAGACACTGGCATACTCTTCCACATTTCCATGGAGACAGTCATCAACAGGCTTTTCTGTGCCACGATCAACACCAGGCATACGCACAGCAATACCCCTGGGTGGAGAGGAGGAGGGAAGAAAAACTAAACATTGCAGCAGGAGAGGAAGAATAATGAACCCATCAGAGGAGGCAGAGCACTCAAAGGAAGCATGAGAGGAGAAAAACAAAGTGAAGTAGACTCAGTGAGGTTCTAGTGCATCTACACCAAGTTGCTCCATTTCCAACTGGAAGACTAGTTTCTGGAGCTGTAAAAGGAGGGTGTTCACATTGAATGTTGTGTTCATCTTGTACACATTAGCCATATAAACAGGTAACCCTGTTAACATTCCACTTGGATCTCACGGGAGGGAAACTTATCTCTCCAACCTCACTGGGGATCAGAAAATCAGCAGTAATAACAGTGATATGTGAGATGAGACCATGGCGGAGAGGAAATTAAATTGCCTCAAGCTAAACCAGACAAAAACGTGGGCTCATATGTTTACACACATGCACACCTTTAGCAGCAAAAAATCTTAAACTCACAATAACCTTGAGTATCACGATCCAATGTAAAAACAAAAAAGCCCATAAAAAGCCCAGGGAATGAAAATGAAAAGGGCAAATGACTAGACAAGCTGGCAGGGGCCGCAAAGGACAGAAGAGCACCACAGTGTGTGCTGCGTTTCATTAGAGATCAGGTCACTCAATGATACAACCGCCACCTGGCCGGGCCCTTCTCAGTAGAAGGATCATGCTGCAGAGGTAAAAGATCTCTACTGGCCAGGCTTAGTTTCATCAGACACATGTAAAGATGAGGTCATTGTCACATGATGATGTTGCTCCGGGAGGGAAGAGGAAGAGGTGCAGATCATTTGAGAGGCAAAGCAGAGGGCTGTGATACCTGTGTACAGTAAATCTGCAGACTTGAGTGTGTTGTGTCTTTACGCTCCCACAGAGCCTTTTAATGCAAGGAACTCCAAACACTGCTGCCACATGCTTTTACTGCAACAGTTCTGCCCCAAGCTGTTTGCAAGGTTAAAGCGGAGTCACTACCTGAAAATGGAATTAGCATCCTTCATTATTCAGGCTACACAGAATCTAACAAACCGTGGCCACAAGCATGCACATTCCTCACTGATACACAAACATTCATATTTTTTCACAAATCATGCCATGCCTTTAAATCCAAATCCTTGGGAACAAACAAACATTCCTGGCACAATAACTTGAATAAATAAAAAGCTCTGCTGCTGCTGTGCTCAAGGACAAAAGAGGCAGTTTGTATGACATGGGGATTTTGATGTATTTTTCTAAATACTTCTATTCACTCTGATTTTATTTCGTAGTTGTGGTAAAGACACAGGGCACAGCCTTCTTTCAGCTAATCTGTAGCCAGGGAATGAGGGACACATGCAAATGACTGTTACTATAGGCATGCCTGGCATCTCTCATTCAAGCCCAACAAAGCAACATGTATTAGCAATGCTTCACCACCCACTAAAAGAGCCTGATGATATGCGGGATATTCCAGATGAAGGGGGGCATCGTTACCCAACAGATACCGGACTGAATAGATAATAATGTGGCATTACTTAAGATTGCATCAATGCAACAAATACTGCTTTGAATCCTCTGTATGGTTAATTAATATGATTTGAATTAAGGGTTACTTACACATGCCAGACACACCACATAACAGCTTTGACTCCCCAATTCATGAGATCCCACGGACTGATCCATTCCTCTACTTTCAAGTTTTATCTGATAGTAGCTGTTCCTTTAAGAACACCCTGGTTTTTCTAATCTCAAACCAGTGAGCAAAGGTTTTCCATGGTTCCTGAGCATCTGAGAGCCTCTGGCTATAAAGTTTAGCCTTCATTCATGTCTCCTTGTCTGACCGGGTATAGCTTTTGAGCAAGCAGATCGGCCTAATTCCATTGAACACTGTCACATATATTAAAAGCAGCCTCTTGGAATTAATATGCTGTTAATTACAATGAACCTACTCTGTGCATGACTTCATGCTGGTTAAAGGCTATATGAATATGAAAGTGTGTATGTAGTGAGCAAAATCGGATAAGTCAAGGATAATAAATACCCTCAGAGAGAGATGTCTAGCCTGTTTAAATTACAACAAAGGTTTGGCGACGCTAATGGTTGCTAAGCAAACTGGCACCTAATAAAGAAAATAACACATGCTATTAGGGAACATTTCTGGGAACATATTTCTACAGTTACATTCAGAAAAAAATTATGTGGTGCTACTCCAGACAGTGTGGAAAGCAGTGACAAGTAGCAGGGGGGCATACTCCTTCCTGGGTGAGAGCAGAACTGGTTGGGTCAGTGGACAAATCTACTGGTGAGCCTGTGACCTATTTGTAACATTCTGGGGTAAAAGAACCCAAAACAAAAGCAACAAAAACTAAAGCCAAAGGACACAGGTGAAAAAAAGAGGAGAGGGATGGGAAAGCTTTGTGACAGGTGGGAGATAGCGGGAGCAGCGAGCCAAGGGGGGAGGGCCGCACCACTGGACTGATCTGTACAAAGAATCTGTCTCAATGGCTTTGAAAGCCTGAGGCTCTTTGGAATCCATGCAGAGTTGTGTAGTCTTCCCTTTTCATGGCTGAGGGCCATGCTGGAAAGGAAAGACACAGCCTGGGATAAAGCAGGCTCCCATCGCTCCCACTATGTGTCTGTGAGAGAACTGCAGAGAACAAACGCCCAACAAAAATACACCAGGCTCAAATTACATTTGTATTACATACTGTATGCTTCCTGTATAACACTGCAGAACTCCGAGAAAATACACACCTAACATGGAAAACGTATTGTATTTCACCGCTTGCACAACATACAAAGCCTCCTCAGTGCTAAACACAAACACTGATGAAATGTAGCCTTCCATAGGAGAGAATAAAACAAATTCTAAAGCTTCATACAGGAGATCAGTTTGCAAGAAAACATAGCAGCAACAAACCAGCAACAGAACAAAGCTTGACGTCACTCTAATGTGTTAAATAAAAGCCAGTCAGAGAACAGATAACTTCCATTTGCAGCAACACTGTTTGTAGGGAACATGTACACGTACCACTTTGTCCTCTTTCTGGTTGTCGGAAGACAGTAAGCTCCATTCAATATCCAGCGGTCCAGAGTCTAAAGCGGCCAGAGTAAACTGGCAGTCCAGCTTCACAGTCTCACCACTGGCCCTCTCTATGGAAGTGGACTGTGTAGACGTGATTTCTAGACCCGAGATCAAACCTGGACAGAGACAGAAAGAGCGGAAGTTAATATCAACATGTATGATAATGAAAATAACTAGAAATGTTTGTATGTATTGAGTCCAAGTATCACGAAGCAACTCTGGGTTCCTGCAGTGTTTTACTTTGAGGCATTCAAAGACCTTCTTGACTCTGCACCTATTTCATGGTCATACCAATAAAAGAATGCAAGAAACCAAGGGGTAATTATACATTAATTTATGAACATTGATATTTATGTCAACACTTCCCAGCTGGATATAATTGCATGTAATATAATTAATCAGTTAACCTGGACCCAGATAGTTGACAGGAAAGCGATTGATGGAATAGACAATTAAAAGTGATAGTTCTATTAAGTTCATTCATTTTGTTTGCTAAAAGCCACACTGAATTATGAACTGATGAATGTCCAACTTAATGTGGTGACAGTGTGCACTAAAAGTCTGATGATGATTGAAATTCCACAGGATTGAACAGTGTTAAGGTTAAGGGTGCATTCCACCAGAGCTCCAGATACAGGAAATTAAAGAGAAAAGCACAGGTAACCGATTTTTTTAAGAACTTGCTGACGATTAAATGTTCCACATTATGTAATTTGGAAGCTGTTGTCAAAGTCTTACAGAGGATTGGACATTTAGTTGCTTAGAGACTGCTCATCGTTTGTGAAGAAACATTGAACTGCTGTTTTAAGTATGTGACGCCGCTCAATGTTGCACATGTGTGACAAATCGATAATGCTTTGTAGTTTAGTGCAGGCCTTTAGCAGCGCTGCCTTTATGTAGAACTGTTAGACCCTGCCATCAAGACTTTCCACTGGTCATAACCTTGCTATGAAATAGACCAGTAGAAGGTGGCAGTCCTTGCTGTAGTACTTGTGAATGGTAAAATTATACGAACCAATAGAAATGGGGCTGTACTGACACTTGGCCTACGATTCTAAGCAGTGCCCAGATTGACACTTGCATTCAATTTTTTAATCCACCAGAACCAGTTAACAGCCTCCTCTTAAATCCACTACTGAAATGTCTCACTTTTTTTATAAGTGTGTGTAAGACCTGCCATCAGTCCACAATCAATCCAATACAAGAGACAGACAAACATCTAAAAACAAAGAGAACTTAGAGCATTGCTGCTGACTAAGGTTAAAATAGGTGGTGGGATACATGTACTCATTAGCAGATGCTGACTACTTCAGACAATGCAAGCTTTTAGAATCTATATAACCTTTATTTAGTCAGTTAATTTAATGTTGTTACAAGCTTTACACCCTGAACTGTCAAGTCTGCATGAACCAAAACCCTTTTCAATAGAATTGTTTTTATCTCAGTAGGTTTTTATCTACATAAATCAGGAAAGCATGAGGTGACATTCACAATATGAACATCAAAGTACTCTACTCAGCATAATGACCCACTTTACTCCTTTTATACTGATGATTAATCGACAGTGTTTTATATTTACTGCAACATTTCAGCCAGAAGGCAGAATTTGTGATCTATCTATCTAGGTTTGCTTCTCCAGCTTTGGCAGCAGTCTTTCTTTAAATTGTTATTACGTGTATGGTTTATAAAGTTTTGTTCATCTAGAGACCAAATGAGGTGCACTGACGGACACGACCAGATCACAGCCCTAACATTCTGTCTTGTAACACCTCAGATTAATAATTGCTCACATGGTTTTAACCTGCTTTGATGCATGACCGTGTTCATTTTAAGCAGTGTAGAAAATAACTTGCAGAGACCAAAGGCTGTAAATCCAAAAGGAGTGTTGGTGATGAAAAGTTCTTTAGCCTGCTACTAATTGTGCCGTTAGGATGCAAAACAGACGAAAATAGTTTGAAGAGACTTGATTTATAGAAGCATTTTCTGTCAGCTGTTTAGAGTTCTTATTCTGGGAATGTGTCAGTGATAAAGTCAACATGGCTCCATCTTGTCTGAGAAACAAATTTTTCTCTTAAAATATGCATAACTTAAATCATACAGTGGGTAAAAAGGGACTAGCATAGCTTAGCAAAAGAAATGGTGGTGATGATAAAGAAAATCTGTGGCCTGTCACCAAACTGGAACGGACTCTTAAGCGTTTTATTCTTAGAACGACTAAACATAATTTCCTGGTGACATCAACTGGGTTAAGATTCTCCATTCAATAAGAGATTTAAGCCCCAGCAAGGAACACAGTCCATAGAGAATGGAGTTGTCACATGCTGCCTGAACACATTAAAACCCTTTCGACAGCCTGCCACCTTCCAGTCAGTGGGGGAGGGGGAAGAATAGCTTTAACACACACAAAAAATTACCACAACATGTTGCTGCTAAAAGACAAGCATTTATCACATCGCACAGATGACACCCAACACATGTAAATAAAATACAAAGGTGATATAAGGAGAATTTCGACCTTTTCAAAAACTACAGCATTTTCTTAATCTGCCTCTGGATCTCATTTAGTTGCATTTACACTGACGGAGGGAGAGCTGCCTCAAATGTGAAAGATAACAAACGAAAAAGGAGTAAACCCTGGCATCTGTACTCACTTTGTCAATAGGAAAATTAACCTCTTACATCTCTCTATGGAAAGTTTGGCTGCAAAAGTTTCCTTGAAAGACAAACAAATGAGAGCATGTGCATCTATTCAAACCAAAGGCAAATGTTCAAAGTGCAGTTTGTAGTGTAGAACGTTTGTACTGGAGACACAGTGTCTTTTAGCTTTGTATGTGCAAAGGAAAGCTCTGACAACTAGGGTTGGGCATCTTTTAATTAGTCTTTCCCCACCTATATATTTTATTCCAATGCTAAATCAATACGTAAAAACTGTTCCAGTGCATAGATGGTGCCACAACCGATACTTTGTTTCTTGAACAAGGCACAAAATAACAGTTGACAATACAAGCACGTTTTATCGCCACGGCAAAACTCATTTACAGAATTAAAAAAAAAATCACATTTTATATCAAAACTAACTACAATAATTTAACACAAAATAGCAGTTTCCATGTTTAATACAGCAAAAAACTCTAGCTCCAAACTTGTAATCAATTGTTTCCCCACCGCCAGGGTCAGGGATGCTCACACATTTGATGCACGTCCCGGGGTCAGAATCCTTTCACATGAAATACAGCCACACTTTCTAAGACTAATGATACGAGCTGCCAGACTCTCGTAGAGAATGTGTTGGCACCGGAGTAAAGCACGTGTTCTGATGTTTGTTGCCTATAAGGCCTGGTGCACACTAGATGATTTTCAACTCTAAACCAATTGTAAAACTCCCATAATTAGATTAGACCGATTTGTTTATATTATAAACGTCAGAAAGCACACGTTAAACAATTTGGCCATTACGCAAGAACACATTCTTGCCGTTTGTATGAAACCATTTCACAGTGGCGATCCCTTGTGATCTCACAGAAACAACATTGATGTTTTTAGTCGCCGCTATAAAAGTACGCAACATCCAGTAATCTCGTTGTTTATTGTGGGTTGATGCTCAGTATTCCATCAGAGCCGTGTCGAATCAGGTCTAAAATCTCCAATGCCTAGGATGGACAACTATTTTCAGTATAGCTTAGACACCGAAATCTGCGCTGTGATTTGGTCAGGAAGGTACAGGCTATTTAGGAATCGATGCCGAACGATGGACAAATGTCCGAACTTTGTTTTACCAATCTCACAACCTATGTTGGGCTGCACTGCTGCTTTTTCAAATCGATGTAGAGTCTGAGCAAGGTCAAGGTGATAAGCAGGATGTCGACGTAACCAAAAAATAAAATAATCCCTCTTGTTGTGGTTGTGGTTTTGTGTGATTGTGCTGAAGTCTTTAGATCCTGGCCCTCAGGGTGTGGAGGATGTAAGCTACATGTTGAGGTCCCTGCCTCATTTCATGTCTGTTTCAGCCTGAAACCACACTCTGAGCCCTGAGCGATGGTGGACAACTGAATGAAAATACACCACACAAGTGTATACACAGAGACATGACAGTCTCAGTCACACCGACTACTGTTGAAGCTCAGAGGCTGGCATTTGGTATGGTTGCAAAAGCATAGTTTCACTGCCTGGCCACCTCCCCCGGTGCTGCAGCTGGTCGTTTCGGCCCACAGATTATGACAGATGCCCTTGATGGGAGCGATCCATTCCCTTCAGCAGGAGCAAGAGAAACACGGCGCAATATAGAGAAAAATGAGATATGTCTATCACTGTCAAAACGGATACACAGCTTGGCATCTGCATGACAGAGAGCTGTGCCGATTCATCGAGCACTTAAAGAAGCTGGGGTATTTTCAAAGTTGCATAGAAAGAGGGGGAAATTGCATTCAAGGGAAAAAGGAAGGTACTGTGTTCTGTGACAGGTGATAAGGGACACTGTGTGATGTACCTCTTAAATCAATGACAGACCTGTCAGGCTTTAGGCAGCAATCGTTTAAATTACAGTTCGGCTAGAGGCTTGTTTCCTTGAGTTCCGGACTAATGCAAAAAAAAAAGTGTCTTTTCATAAAATCATCCCGCACTAGCAAACAGATTTATTTGCTTACGCTTATGAACGTGTCTGGCTGAGGGCTCAGGTGACAGCAGTGTCAGATAAGACGTTTATAAACAGCACAAGTGTACTGTAAGGTTTAAAACGCATTTAATCAACAGACAGGAATATATAATTCTGCTTAATACAGCTAATGGAAGTATAAACTCTAGTAGAGGAACTGTGGTAAATGCAAATCAGATCATTTGAGCAGTTTATTATAAGCCTAAGTAAATCTGCATCTATAGCAATACAGGGTAACAATGTTAAACGCCATGTGTTCTCAGACATCTTCTTAATGTGGGCAGCTGGATCTGACAGGAAACCACGTTTTTAAATGTTTTCTGTCCTCACTGGTTTTATAGGGTGGGGCTCCTTTGGAAAAAGACTAATCAAACGTTCAACATTTGGGTTAAAATGTTTTTAACTGTTCAACTCATAATAAATAGTAACTAAGCAAAAAGAATGTTTCTTATAGTCATGGATATTTATATTATAGAGAAACGTGTAAAAGATTTTGAGTTACTTTAAAAGTCCAGACCATTGTATACCATTCTACCAATGTCATATAAGACATTTCCTGGCCCTCGTCATCCTCACCAATAAAATAATTGTGTCACGTTTTATATGCTTCATGCACAAGCACCCAGATGGCCATCCTATCAGTAAAATGCAAATCACTATAATGGAGATCAGTAAAAAAAAAGAATCTCTTTAATCATTTTAATAAATAGTCCATTACATGAGGCCTGTAAACAGTGCAGCAAAAAGGAAACAAGTCCTCAAAGATTATTTGACCCCTTAAGCCACTTTCAGATATGCACTGAACTCCACAGATCCTGAGTATTTCTCCTGAGTAGGTGCAATTCTCCAGAATTAACCGCAGGTCATGTCTGAAAACGGCTATGTAACGATGTAGAACTTTAGTCATTTAATCGATAAACAAAAAATATATGTGCAAGTAATGTATTATTACTTATTATTAAGTGTTTAATAGTTCAAAACTCACCAACATCAAATATCATCAGATTTTCATAGATGAAAAAAATCGTGATTATTAAATGGAAATACATGAATCCGCCTACTTTAGATCAGTGAATAAAAATACAGGATCATACTGTTTAAACTTTGTCTGTTAGTCCAGCAGGAGCAGTAACATTTATAATCACTTAGAAAACAAGAGCGGTTCGATGACTGTTGCTTGGAGCAAACACTCTGATGGAGGATTTTAACGCAACTCGCTGGGAAAAAATCATTCCCTTCCACTAGCTTCTCGTAGTGGAATAACACAAACAACTCGGTTAGCATGCTCAAAAAGGCAGCTCACAGTGTTAATCAGTAACTATCAGCACATATTGTACATGAAGTGTGTGAACAATGGAGCATGTGACACAGAGCAGAAATGATCTCACCGGGCTCAATGGTGAGAGAGCACTCTGTATGATCACTGGCTTAGATTGGGTGAGCATCAGTCTGTATTTTGAGTAATGGCACCAGAACAAAAGTAAACTGTCTCTATTCCTCAAAGGTAATAATCATTGGCTGAAAAGAGAGACCACCATTCCAGTCCAAAGAAAACTATGAAAAAATGAATGCTGGAAATTGCAGCCATAAATGTACAGCAGAAATAATGTGTCTTCTGGTGTAGTAGGAACATGTGTGCTACTGTGAAAGACTGTATGTTCACGTAGTAGTCACACGTGGACACACATATACACAGTGGGGGAGGGCACGATGGCTAATTAGAAAGTGTGTCTTAATAACTATTCATGACTGCCAGTGTCTCGTCCCCGTCGGTCTCCATCATACTGTCTGACACAGCACATCCCAGTGGGGTTACTGGGAGACAAGGAATGAGCTAGAGGAATTTCAGGTGTCAGCGCCCTCTATCCTATAGCCCCACTGCTATTCACTCACCCACCCACCAAAACCTCCATGTCCCCTCTGACTGTCCCCCACTCTCTAACACACCCATGATTGTGGAGTGCAAGCCCCCCCATGCCTCCAATTCTCTCCGGTCCTGCTGATTGTAACACCACCACCCATCCCCTCAACCTTTGTTGCATACAATGGGGAGCGAATCCTGTCTCCTGGCAACCAATCCCTTCGGAGGTTGCTGTGGTGCTTAAGAGACAACATGAGCGAGAGAGGTTTGTGGAAGTGAACAAACTCAAGCCTGAATCAATTATGATAAGGTATCTGTACAACAGTCAATGGCACATTTAGTCTACAACAAAAATAAAACAAGGTAGAAATGTATTTATTTTTTGGGGATATTGCAAGATATTAAAGTGTTATTACTAATGTTTATTCCTGGTACTGCATGTAAGGCTGGAATCATTATGCATATCCTAAAAATACACGTTATCTCACACTGCTATGGCTTGTCAGAACCAGCTATAATTCACTGATCAACTGTTGTGGCTTCACCTCTTAACCAGAGGAGATGCCTCAAGCACAAACCAAGGGATCAGCTCACAGTTCAGTCTTTTTTCACCCTGTTCTCAGATGAGACCATTACATTTCTTGTGAGTTGAGCCAGCTAGCCATCTGTAGTGAGGCCTGGAGTCACGGCCGTCCAGTGAGTTGCGGCAGGTGTTCAAATAGTGCAAATTATCTCCATACGAGACTGTCATGCTTCAGCTTATATCCCCTCACACAATGTGTTTATATATGTGTTTGTGTTTAAAAAGACAAACATTTTACTCAATACATATTACATTACACATACATGTAATATAATCCCCTGGCCCCATTTTCAAATGAATAATACTTTTTTGTTTGTTTTGTGATGGGCCTGGGAGGGCCTTATGTGACCTCGCTTTTCGGTCTGATAACATGCATTTCTATGAACAACTATCAAAACAAAAAAAATGAAAAACCTCTATAGCACAAATTATAATCAAGGGACAAAAATCACATTGAAAACATAAACCAAGCATCTCAATGCCAATCCCTGGGGGTTTTATAAACTAATTTTGACACAGATACAGAGAGATTGAAAAATGTGTAGCTTATCAATTTACCTCAAATCTAATGAGCAAATACATATTAACGGACCTGTATACTAACCGGTATATCTACAATAAGCATCAACTGATCACCTGTGTCCATATTCTACAACCCGAAAAGATTTGATTTTTAATGACACGTACGTAGATTCCTAAGCATTCCCACAGAAGCAATTTGTCATGTCTTAAAGATAGACCAGACATGAGGTTAAGCTGTGGTGTAAGGAGCAGCGTCACAATAAACCCTGAAACCAGGAGACAGACTGACAAGCTCCTGACCCTTGTGCTAGCCAAATTAAAGACCCTGAGAGATTGGCGGTGGTCATAGTGGATCATAAGCTTCTTTCTCCACCATTTGACCTTAAAGAGAATCATTGGAGTAAAGTCTGAGAAGCAAAGTCTTTCCATGGGGAGATAAAGGCAGGAGCTATTTCAAGCTCACAAGGCAACAACAGTGACAGGAAAAAGCTTGGCTAGGTGAAAGACATTGCACTGGGATTTACCTCCATTACATTCTTTAAAAGGTTTGTGTGTCTGTAACACTTGGTTTGTTATTGGTCTGATGTTTGCCTCAGTGGCAGTGGAAGCATTGCTTTAGTCTAGTTTTAGGTAAATTCAAACAAATACATATGATCAAAGAAAACTGAAAGTGAGTGTTTGTGGAACGGAAAATTAAGGTGAAAAACACAAGGTATATATTTGCACGTTTCTCATTAACATCAGTTAAGTGCTCCTAAAATAAACATTCACACCCAATATGATAATTAGGAGAGAAAAAATGATTATCAACCAAGTAGAAAGAAAGCACTTTTCTCATGAGCAAAAACTGACAGAGCTTGTGAAGACTGCACATTTTCTTGAATGTGCAATGATGGTGCGATTCATTATAGTAAAAATGCAGTCGGAGGGCTTTGGAATGAGCAAATTAAAAAGCACAGACACTCTCCCCATTATAAACAGGCATGCAAAACCCCTGTGACCACGCTGAGGAACATCAATTATTTCAGGCACAGCAGAGGATAACTTTATAACTTGGTTGCTGCTAAAAAAGGAGGCTCTGGATGCTCGCCCCAGTGCCCCTGCTGAAACTATTCAATTTGAAGCAATGTGGGTGCCCTGAGAGTGAGCTTGGCGTGGTTTATTTAGTGTTGGGGAGGGATGGCAACTGTTGAACCATACTGATTGTGCTGTAACACAGCATGAAAGCTCCACTTGCCACACAGCGCAGCCATCAATTCCCAGTGCAGATGACCTAAAGGCTGTTTTGACATAATTGAACATTAAATGATGACGGGGTGACGAATGACAGGCACTTTACTCGGCGGCCTGAGCATTTGACAGCCTAGACGAGCCTGTGGGGGATGTAGTTACTGCCATAGCTGTGAATGTCTACAGAAAACCATTCGCTGCACGAACCGTAGACATAAACAGTTACAGTGTCAATAACTCTGATGTAATTACTTAATTATGAAAGCCTGGTCTTACCAGTAATCTTGGTATTTTATATAAAACAATCATTGCCTCCCTGCTGCTACAATATGCTTAAATAATTATTAATCATGTTTTCTATCAACTCAAATTGGATTTTTAATTCCATCATCAGTTAAAAACTAGTAAAAAGTCATGTCTCAAGGGGATAAACAACAGAAAGGACAGGGGGGAGAGAAGAGAAGGAGATACGAAGGACAAAATCATACTGGCTTAATCGTTTATCAAAAGTTTGAGTCCTCATCACAAAAACTCTCAAATCATGGCCAAGGGGTTTTGTACTTCTTATTTGCATTATGCATTACCATTTTACAAGGTTGTAGTTAAGAATCAACCGGCTGTTTGTCTAACCTCTCTGCTACCATGAACGGTTTGAAAGCGAGACAGAAACTACTAAAAATAACCCTGGCCAACCGTCCGGCATCCCTTTCTCCCTCTGTCCCCTCGTCCATGTGAGAAGAGGCAAATTTATCTAGAGCACACTGAGGAGTCAGATAAGAATGCCTAGTGTCTCAGAGACCTGTGGAAACACACACACACACAGACGCACACACTCACACAATATACATATAAAAGGCTTGTGCCCTTGAGGATTCATTGAAGCCCAGGGACAGTGAGCTGGAAACAACAATAAGGGAACTGGTTGTGCTGTAAAGCTGATAGGAAGGGTGCCAGGCCAGGGAGCAGCGGACAGATAACGCTGATAAACACTCTCATGGGAAACAACATCAAATATGCTAATACAGTCATGTGATAAAGGAGTATGAAGGGGCTGAAATTGAGATGTGTCCGAGATTCATGGGTGTCTCTTGTTCAAAAAGACGCCTGTCTTTGGGAGCGGGTGTAATTCAGAGGACTGTTTACTTCCGTGAGAGACGGCAGTAATTACAAAACCATGTCCTTCTCACTTTGGAGGAGAAACAAAAAATCCAGTAATCCCTGCAAGCAATTCCTGAACACGTGAAAGCAATTTGCAGGATTTGAGAAACAGGGCAACGTAGGAATATGCTTCACAAACACACACACGTATTGTTTGTGTGTCTTTGTTGTCCCTTAATTCTCATTGTAGGAGTTGGTGTGGTGGTGGCGAAGGGAGATGTTTTAAATCAATCATCAGCCACAGTTAAAGGAGATAGTGTGACACAGCAGTTAAGTATTTGTTGGCAAAACATTATCCCGGGTACATTTGCTATCAGCACATTGTGTGCACATTGGATCGAAATATGACTCAGTTTTTCACTTTTGAACTTGCAATTTAAACTTGTTAGTCAAACTGACCAAGCAGAATGTTTTGCTTGACGCTGCCCACAAAAAGTGTTGATATGCATTATCTGCATAGGCAACTGGGATGGCCTTGTTGACAGGCATCTGGGACAGAGATTGGTTGGGAAATGAAAGTACTGTGGCTGTCTAATTTTCTTTTACATCTATTTAGCTTCCAGTTACGGCATGATCCAGAGAACACACGCAAAAACATAGTAGGGCTGTTGGAAGAAATACTGTTCATTAAAAGGTAGGTATTTGTGTTCTACGCTTCCAGCAGGTTACTATGAACCAAACAAATTGAAGCCAGATGTCTCAGTGGGGTGCAGTCATGGGGCGACACAGGGGTTTTTGTGCACTGAGGGGGAGGCAGCCGTGCGGCAGCCTATCCTATTCCCCATCCCCCCAAACAAATAAAGTGTCTGATACAGACCAGGCCCCTGCCGGCTCCCCAGCCCAGCCTTTGTCCGGGCCCCAGGGCACAATGCCAACACTGATCAGGAGGCATCATCGCTGATCAAACACTGAGACACAAGTGCAGCAGAGTGCAGCTACTTCATTCAGACTGTTGATGGACTCTCACAGACTGGTTTTCATTTGGGTTTTACAGAACATACATTCTCACATGCATGTTTGTGATAGAGAAGTATAGTATACAGGAGAAAATAACGGTTTCTTACAACTGGGCTTAATCATGTCGGAGGGTGAACAAACAATAAATCAGCTTAAAGTGTATACCCCTTGAAACACAGGGCTAAATTAGGGATTAGAGGTCCTTTCTGGAGCTCTGAACATAGAAGGAATTGTATACAAATTCACGAAGGGAGACAATTTTACATTTCCAAAGCTCAGAAATCTTATCTGCTCAGTCTGAGGTGGGACTGGATGTTTCACGTTAGCACATTATCTGAAATAACTGGGAGCCGTGAGAATGAACAATTCAATTTAGGCAGATTTGCTTCTCTCAGCAAAAAGAAACTACTTCCTCATACCATCTGAAACAAATCACTGACACTTACAACTCAGGCAAGTTGTGCTCAGTCAACTGCTAAATATATACTTTAAAAAGTGCTGAGGTAAATCTGATCACATATACAAAAAATGTATGTATTAAGTAAACACCTATGAAGAGGTAAAGACTCATATGGCTTTCAGCCAAACCACTAAAAGGATTAAGGTGTGAGGCCAGACTGCAGACACAGGCATGTATAAAATATCAGGAATTCAAACACAGATGCCTCCCAATGAATTCCTGAGTTCCTCCCTTCTTTTTTCAGACAGAATGTTATAAACCTTAAAGCCTGACCACTGTTGAAATAACTAGCAGTCTGTTTGCTGGTAAAAACTAGGCAAAGAGGAGATTTAGTTACCTCTGATACAGATGATTTTCTCAGGCTTTGTGTGGGTTGCAGAGGACCAACTCCTGCAGATTAAGGTATTACCTCTGCCTATGTTAGGTTAACACAGTATTTTCCAAGTAGTACAGAGGGGTGTAATGCTGTTGGCTGGACTGGGAGGCAGTCAATTAGTCTGCCTTGCTAATGCTGTTTTCTCTAGATTCTCATCTAAAATTAGCTCCCCTGCCTAGAGGATAATGCATGATGGTGGTCTTCTTGACATCGCAAGAGAATACATAGACCTATATGTGTTGAGTGATCTGTGAAAGGCCACAGGACTAACACAGTTCATTTCACTGAAAACATTGGTGCTGAAAGCTGCCTGAGGCAGAAATGGGCATTGACAAGTACTCTGTAATAACTGCAAATACGTCAATTTCTTTTCAAATGCATTTATAACATCCCTTCTAGCTAAACCCTCTCATCCCGTCCAAAGGACTCTCCAACAGCCAGAATGCAGTCTTTGTGAAAGTGTAACAACACAGACAGTCTCTTCCTGTCCTCTGTGTGGGGGAGTCACTACAGCAGGACATCAAGATAACGATGCTGTTAAAAGATAAGATGGATAATCCTTTTTCTTCCCCTCTTTTTTCTCTGTACAGGCAGTGAAACAGGTCTTATGTTTCAAGGCTGGAGTCTCTTCTTCACTCAGAGGTTCTTTGAGGCAGGTGTAGTAAAAGCACCTGAGTGCTGAGCCCTGTAGGAAGCTGCAGGCAAAGACTGTCAGTTGTTGTTACAGCTTAACCGAGACCGCTGGGTTTGTTCATGCCTCTAGCTCACATTCGCAGCCTCGACATGAGGAGAGAGCTCAAAACGACCACTCTAGTCAACATACACCGTTAAGTGACAGGACACGTTTGGGAATGTTAAAAATAACTCCACTGCACTAGTTTAGCTATCCTGCAGTGCTACAATTTTGCTCCTGACATATTATGATAGTATTTTTCTTCATGTTGTGTTCTTAAACTGTGCATGAGATGAAGCTTGTCATACTCACAAAGAGGAGCATAGCGTCTGGACAGTGGAGATAAATGCACCATTAAACGGGAAGATTTGAAGGGATTCCAGCTTCTCGCAAATGTGCACCGCAGCGAGTGAGCGGTTTTAACCCTGATAGTCTCAAAGGCTAATTAGATCCATCTCCACAACATAAATAAAAATAGTCTTCAAGACCTGATTACTGCAAACTCCTCAAGAAGAATTAAACACAGTGCACATCAACTTACAAGTTATCCCCACATTAATTTGAACTCCAAAGCGTGAAATTGCCACAGACTCAAAGAGCAGCTACTGTACTACTTTGTAACACAGCAGAGTAAAGCCGTTAGTGGAGATGCAATAAGGAGCCCATCCACTCAAGTTAAAAGCAGTTGCACACGCAACATCTTTCATCATTTATTTCAGTTTCTAATGACAGCTTCAAGAAACAAGTAAGCATGAAGCTTCTTTTCAACTGAGGTTGTACTACGTTTGTAATAGCCTGTAATATTTTCCACTTGCTAAAGTTGAATCAGAACACATTCCAGATGTGCTTACATTTTTCTGTTATGCTAACGGTGACATTTGTGGTTGATCTGGTGTATGTTCTTATACTACAGTCAACACTTGAGCTCCATTCTCACAAATGTTTCAGATATAAAACACATCACTTCTACATTTATGCCTGGAATGCACATTACTCCAAAGTTTGAGAGCCCTAAAACTGAGACTTCTGCAAGTGATCGAGCAGACACCTAGTCAGGCTTCCTGATTGGGCCTGATCAGTCATAACATATTCTTACCTGATCTGTCACTCTCCTATCACAAACCCATTTCTGAAGAAAACAAATGGTATCAGCCCTGACTACCAGCGATGACTGCAACAAAATAAAAGGTTATAAGCGTTGCTAACACTATTTTTAGACATGAACTCCAGAGGACGACTTCATAATTGCGTCTGGACTTTCTCTGGATGTTGCCTTTAACACATGAACAATGCAGCAGGAGTTTCTCCATCCAAATGCATTTACCACAACAAAGAACTCATTTTGCATCTGTTGTGTGTTAGAATCGTCATCACCACCCCCACTCGCTCGCAGTGAATCCTCCAGAGGATCTGCTTTGTACTCACACAAGCTTATTTGGACATCCTCCAGAGTTTTTACCAACAGGCTGGCAGGAAATACTCCAGAGAAAGTCTGGAGCTGCTCACTTTGACAAATCGGGCTTGTGTTGAAGTAGCTGCAATGAGCAGATACTATGTCAGAAAACGACACAAGAGCAGCTGCTGTTCCCATTACCAGGTCAAACTCACTTAACAAACACTTAAACAAAGAAATCACTTAATAATTGGACTCTGCCATCTGATGGTATGCTGCTCTAGAAGAAAAGTTGTTCATCTTGGAGGGTAAGTGTGTGAAGCCTGTCGCCTACATCTCTTCATCTAACAGTTCACAGGGCTGCTCCTGATTTGTCCCATTATTCCACCACTGATGGGGAAAAAAGTGCAGAAAAATAATCAATATTAACCTTACTGACATCAGCAATGCACTTCCTATGGATGTAAATATAGTACTTTGCAGGTTAAATGCGTTTCTTGTGAAACACCAGCAGAAGTATGTTCTGTTTGCATTGGCAGTAAATTGGCACACACAGCACACAATGGGAGAGAGTCAGCTATAAACAGTAAGGCTGATAACAATGAAATGCATTGGATTACCTGCTGCATCAGTCTGAATACTACTCAAGCCTTACCAATAAAAACTATAATTATAATAATTTTGATTATTGAATGGCAAATTCACATAACATCCTGACCATAAATTATATTAAATTATAATTGTAAAATTTTCCTCACAAATGGAAAAGAAATTATATCAGGATGAACAAAAAAAGTAAAATTCAAAATGTTTTGTCACAACAAGCCTTAACTCATTAAATAAATATTCCTCTAATTATCAGGAGTACGACTTCACCATCTACACGTGAAGCATCGACTTTAGTCCATCCTGACAATATCTTGTTAAAACATATGTGGCAAAAATAATAAATCATTGCAACATATTAACAATCCAACACCAAAAGAAGATTCTGCTAGGTCGTCTGGTTGTTGAGTGTAGGGTGAATGTAGCAAAGTGCTTCTGCCTGCCTTTCCAGCCTGGATCAGGCTGACAGTACATAATCTCGGTGAAAGTGAATAGGCAACTGCACAACGCTGACTGTTCACTCTATCACCTGGTCATGAAAATATGAAGCAACAACTACAAAGTCTTGAATCAGACAACCTGAGAGTAAATGTGTTGTGATGAGGTTTATGGTTTGTCAAACTAATATATTTCACACATATTTTACGGCAGATGGATTATCACAGACATGTGATGTCCACAAGTCACATCTTTTTAACAAAGTCTTTAAAGCTCTCGGGGTGTTACAGCTCTGTTTATGGCCCCTTAATAAGAGTTGGAGTTAAGAGACTTTTTAGGAGATAAAATGCCAGGTGACATTGCAGGCAGCCACAGGCTCTTTTTATGTGTCCATGGGTCATTAATCTACTAACTCTAGCCACTGAGTTGTGTTACAGCACTTACTGTCTGATAAATCATCTCCATGCTCATATCAGATAGATATCCTGGATTAAATGTCGAGCTGATGTTCCTCCACGTTGTGAGCAGAGCTGCCGGTATGACTGAGATGGAATGATGGGGGGGGGGTACCTTGCTCCTCCCAATTATCAGCCACCAGAGAAAGTCAGCCAGCCAGCCAGCCAGCCAGCCACACTGCTGTATGTGTGGATATGAATTATACATGTGCTCCATTAAGACACTTAACAGCTGGTTCTTTTGGAACTTACCAGCAACAACTGCAGCCTGGTGGCCCCTGTGCGCTGCTTATTAAAACAGCAGCACTAGTGATTAAGGTTGTGCAGTAATGTGCGCTCTGACCATCATAAACCAGCCAGTCACTGAGCTATTTTCAGTTCAATCTCATCTCTCTGGAGGGCGACTGGGCCAGCTGCCGATTCCCTCACATGGTGGCGAGATGCACTACAGTAATTAAATGTGTGTTGTGGCTTGCTGACCTTGCCGTGGTTCAGGCGATGAGCCTTTTCTATGCCCAACTGTGACAGATGTGCTGATCATCAAACATATACATCCAGCACTGGAGCCGCGTTTTTTCTGTTGCATTTGTGTTCTGGGGGCTCTGGGGCTTTTGGTTTTGCCTCAATTTTTATTTGCAGTGTGTTAGCTGTTTATGCCTACCGAATGTTTTTTTTCATTTGTAGCACTTTCCAATTGTTGCATTTTTTGTATATTTTATACACTTCTTAATTAGCTTTTCATGTTTCTCCTAATGGAAATGCCATTCCAGTGCGCTTGATGGCCGTCGTATATTTACACTGCTCTCTTGGAATACACTGACTTTCGGTGTGTCTGGCTGACTAGTTTGAAAATTAGAACAATGTAGGTAGAATATCACAGATCATTTAGGTATAATAATAATATTCACATACAAAGGTTCATTTTTACAATTTTGCATATTCAAGAAACTAAGAATGGAGTAGTGTGTTTTTGTATTCTCTCTCACTGCGATCAGGGCGGTCTATCATTATTTTTTCACAGTACCTTATCCAAATGAGAAGAAAGAAAACATCACTTTGACAGTTCTCTATCATGTCTTGTTGGCAATTAATGGGCATGCTTGATTCTGTGTCCTCTCCCCTACCTGTAAAATGAGAGCTATCTGAATACCTAAAGCCTGTTTCTTAATTAGCCATGGATCTTAGAAGTAGAAAACGTTTCAAGTGTCTGAGACAAACTGAGCCGGTCAGTGGATCACAGCAGCGGGAGGAGGATGGACTGATATTGACTAATGTCTCTTCCTCAGTCTTTCTAAACTTCATTCTGTATTTTGACGTCAAGAGTAGTGCTTCTTTGACTGATATTTTAGATTTGTCACCAGGACATACTGTGTAAAAAGTACCTTTGCTGATCAAACTTTTCTACTCTGGAAACATTATTTAGTTATATTTTATAAATAATTAAATTATAATTCCTGAACTGGAATCAAATCATAAGTTGCTTCACAAATGAATAAATAAATAAAATGTTCTATTATTATTATTTGGAACTCCACAAACCACCACCCCCAGACAACATCCACACCCAGTGAAAACCATGACTGCAATGACCTGATTCCCTGTGGGGAAAGGTTTCATCTAATCTCATGTAATGCCTTTTTCATGAAAATAAGTGTTTACTTGCATTAATTTTTCAAAAGAGATTAGAGCCACTTTGTAAATATGCTACAGCCGCCATGTGCAGAAGTCACTTTCTTTCACATCTTACCGCACCTAAAAACACACGACAAAGTATTTTATGATTCAACTCTGTAATTCATCCACAGAATTCTGAGATTGACTACAACCCCACTGTATACAACCCCATTTGATATACAGTGGGGTCTACATATAGTATAGTCTACATTTAATATTTGTACAGAGTCACAGACTCCAACCTGTGTGTAGGTCCACTGCAGACTCTTCAATTTAGCTTGATGACGCAAGAAATGTTACAAAAAACAGGATTTTATGGTTCTAATTCTATATTGCATGGTATTAACACTCATGAAACAAAATTCTGCCTGCATCTTGAAATGTTGCTGCCCAACAGCATTCATATAATCCTTAAAACTACAATACAAGCAATCCCACTCTCATAAAACCAATTCTGAGTTGGATTTTGTGCACGGCAACGGGCATTTCTTTTTACAAAAAAATCCCTTTTCTTATAGGGACAAGCATTATTAACAGAAACTTTGACATGATGATTAAACATTAAACTAAGACAGAAAGAGACTGTCTTCGATATCAGTTAGTCGGGGAGAAAATTCGAGTCAGACTGAATCAAGAGAGGAGCTTTTTTACAGACATTTGTTTGCCTTTCCCACCGTACCCACACTCGACAATGTGTAATGTTTTTCAATGAGATAGGTGCTTAAAATGGCTCGTTCAACAACTGCTTTACCCCCTCCTTCTTCCAAACATTCACCCCACCTTCTGCTTATGTCGCTCATTTTCTAAGCCATAATATTTTTCAAGATTAGACACACAATTAACTCTAATGTTCTTAGCGGAGAGAGTGGGGGCTTACTGCTGGGGGACAAAATATAATCATCTTCCCACAACTCAGCTCTGTGTAAGACAACGCCTGGACATAAGCTGATAATAATGTGACATGCACAATACAATATAAAGTGGTTATCACCAAAATGATGCATCCGCTGGTGGTCGGACCGCTCAACAAAGGATTAATTATCAGAGTAAATTGACAGGTGTGTTTTACACAATATAGCAATTCTTGTCCTCATATATATTTATATATAGGCTCCTACTAAGCTACATTCTTCAACGATGCACAATCTATGATCTTCCAGTGGTTAAAGCATGTGTAGAGCGGAGCTGACACCTAGCTAGCAAGTACACAGAAACAGACTGCACAGAGGCACCTGCAGGTGCAGCACCCTGGGGACCTGCCTGCCACAATAGGTATCATCACAGTGAGAGGGCCAGCTCTGATGCCGTGAGAATATTATGAAAATAACCAGAATACATAAAGTGCAGGGAAAATGAACAAGTGAAGCCAGGTTCAAAGAAGTGGAAGAACCACCAGACGTAGAAGCGTACTTTAAAGACCTGAATGCTAACTGTGTAATATTTTGTAATTCCATTCCACAATCAAAACATATAGTATTCTCATGTATAAAGTATATGTCTCAGAATCGAGATGTTGTAGCAAAATAAATGAATAGATTTGCTTCTTTGTTTTGTGCCACTACGACTAAATTTACGAGTAAATAAATGCCCCAATACTAAAACTGTGACAAAGGGAATACCAAATCAAAAATGCATGCAGATTTTATCATTGAGTCTGAGCCTTCATTAAAACCATGACATGCTTATAATATGGCACAGACTTCATTTTAAATATTTAATGATTTCCAGTCACAGTTTTCCAAAAATATTCATAAAGCAGGTTGTAACAAAATCCTTCACATCTCCTTACCTGGTGTGTGCATATTCTCTGCTTCTCTGCTTTTTATCGTCAGAAAAATGGAATTCTGCCGATCATTTGAGATTTGTGAAAATCCTTATCCTCATTATCATCACAATGAACAGCTTATTTCATAGAGCACATAATTCCTCATTAGGAGCAGAGGTCGTTATGGGTGCTGCAAAGCTGGGCATCAAGTCGCTAAATGATAAATGCACTTTGGGCTGTTTATTGTCCTGCCACTGAGATACAGTTATTATGACCGATTGGACTCAAGAGAGCGGGGGGAAAAAGAAATCAGTGAGTGCAGTGACCTTGTTTTAAATAATAGGTTACACAGGTAGCAGAGGGAAAACCTCTCCTGCATTACAATCCCTGATGTTTTTTGTATTTCAAGCATTTCGGAGATGCCAGCAGACGTATAGTCCATTCTGTACTGTGTCTCCAAAGGACATTGAAATATTGTATGTTTAAATAATGGATGATGAAACAATACCAAAAAAGGTCTATCGTTCCTATAGGCTCCAATATTGATAATATTATGTTTTCATAATCAATTAGAGGTAGTGTGATGTTATGACATGCAAAACAATTAGCCTGTGCTGTTGTAGGCTACAAGCCAGATGGATAATGACACAATTCTTATTGTTTCTAAATGTGAGTCCTAATGTTTAACTGCCACATATTGTATCCAAATCCCGAAAATTTGCAACACAGATTTTTAAACGAAATGCAAAAGGCAATTGACTCTTTTCCCATCGCCAGAATAGGCCTCAATTTTTTTTACTTGGTTGATCATATTCAATTTCACCAATGCCGCACTCTCCCACCTCGCTGTCTTGCCAAATTGTGTCACCTTCCCTCACTGCAGATCGAAGCTGGAGCCGATTAAAACTCAAGTCTACTGAAGATTCATCTGACCCAGGAATGAATGCAGATTGTATCCATTACCATTGCAGATAAAAGCCATTTATGCATTAGTGTGTTTTTTTTGACCAGTTGAAAAGGGACTTTTGTGACCCACATGCACAGATGAACAACAAGACGCCACACACAGCACACACACACTGTAAGGAAGTAAACAAGGAGAAGTCGGTCATAAACATGGACGTCACTGATCAGAGCGTTATTTTTCTCTTGATCTGCTTTCAAACACAGAGCGGTTACGATACGACAAGTTTTGCTTGTACAGATATGTCCCTTCCAAGTACTTGTGAGGTCTAAAACCTTCCTGTCCCTCCAGTGACTACCTCCGACGCACCTTTTCGCCGGATACCTCCCACCCGCCCCTTCGCCTGCACAAAGTTATGAGGAATGTTGATCTAGAGTGACGTAAAAGTCACATTGAATTCCGATACGGGTCACATGGCTGTTCAGACTGAGGTTGCATTTCCAAAAATCTGACCTGTATCTGATTTAGTACCACGTATAAATGTGGACAAAATCAGATTGAAAAGATCAGATTCTATGTGATTTGTGCTGTTCACACGGTCATTAAACAATCAGTTCCGGGTCACTTAGGGAGGGAAAAAAACAAAAATCTGATTCGGGCCACTTCGGCCCACTGTGTGACCAGAGAGTAACAGCACTTTACAGTGATAACAGTGGAAACTTTACCACTTTAACTTGTAGTTATTAGGTTTTTAAACTGTGGGTCATGTGAACACTTAAATAAAAACTGGCAACTGTAAACTGTCTGTGAACTAAATATGCTAGAATTAGTTCTACGAGCTGTCTCCATCTCCCTTATTAAATTTGTCTCACCAACATGTTTCGTGATCCATGTAGTCGCCATGGAAGCAGCAAAGTAGAGCTAGTCTGGTATTTCAAATAAGTGTAAAATTTACAATCAAACTGTAGCACTTTAGGCTCTTGAGCTAAACATATTGGGCAATGTTTCACATAACTAGGCTGCCTCTAGGAAGCCTGGTGCTGTCAGCAGGACAACACTGTGGCCAAAGTATTATTAGTTTATTAATAATTTAGAAGACATTCAAACTTTAGATATCTGTCAATATAATATTGACCTTACTAATGAAAGGCTCAAGCAGTTCTTCCCACAAGAATGTCTGGCAGCTGACCAGAAGGCAGTTTTATTCCCTATCTGTGAAAAGGAATGAGCTCTGAATACAGAGAAGCTGCACAGCCATTAAAAGCGCTCAGAAACAAGCGCCACTATTAATCATCTTCACTGATTCTTCAGCAGACAGCAACTTGTTCATTCAGTAATTCAGACATGAAATGGACGAGGGGAAAGCTAGGGTAATGTGGCGAGGTAAAGGCATGATCAGCGTTTCACACTCCTATAAAAAGGTGAACAGGAGTTGGCACAGGGCTTGTACAGGACCAGCATGTTAAAATATTAACGTCCAGGGCTGTGAATATTCAAGCACCGTTGTCCCCATCATGAGATTGTGGAGGACAACGCAGTGTCCCTGGAGGGTAATCTGATTCTATGTGTTCCTCCTTCATTTCCAAGGACAGGAGGCTCGAGGCAGGGCGGATACCTGCTTGGTTAGAGGTGAAGCTGCGGCCGCAACATGTTGCAGCCGACAGGAGCCAAGTAGTGACATCGGACTGCTGGGTCATGACACGTTAACGTGACCTCCTGTTCTTATTATGGACTTAAATTAAGATGTAATGTGGTGTTCAAAATAAATATTTTTTAACAAATGCAAATCTTTAATACATGTACAAATAAGAACTACTCAGTCAGATTTATTTTAGATTTAGAAGTGTCGATTTACAACTACAAACCTATTTGGTTATTTGTGAAAAACACTTTACAAGCTCATCTTTTTTACCCTTATTTGAGCCCATGCTTTACTGACTCTATGGGACCATGTTCATGACTCTGAACCTCTGTGTGGTTTTAACTATTTCGTCATGGTCCCGATCACTTTACAAGGCACACAGAGCTGTAAAAGTGAGAAGAGTAGTTCTGCCAATAACAGCTTCCCATAAAATCCCTGTTGTATCAAGATATTCAATACATCTGCAACAGCTTTTGTGTGGTAAAACAGCACCTAATACATACATGAAAGCAAGGGGGAGGGTAGCTATCTAGAACAACCCACGCACACACACGCACAAACCCTGGATATGCGTGTCTGTTTTCAAAAGGTAACCAAGCAACCGGTTCCTGCCAGGACCTTTGGTTGTAGGCTTATCAGGTAACTGCTTTCTGCGCCTGCTCACTGTTTCACCAGGTTTCTGTTTATCATAGGTTAGTGGCTTCACTCTTCAAGGGGAGGGAGGGGGGAGGGGAGATGACAGTGGCAGGGAACATGACAGTTCAGGTCCCATGCAAGGAATCAAACAGGCATAAAGCTCAGGCTGCTGAATGGAAATCAGGACGAGTTAGATGAGATAGGGAAGAGGTGAACAGACATGACACACAGTGCTAACCACAATCGCTTATGATGGACAACTAATGAAGATAGAGTGAATGAGATGCCCGTGATCAGTCAACAGCCTTTAGGACCAGTGCTTCAGACTAAATACTTGATTATTTATCTATTGTTGACATCTCACGTGACTTCATGATGACCTGGTAAAACAATCCCCTTTCAAATAATGACTGCTTGACAAACCAAATGATGAGCTGATTTAATTCAATTTCATAAAGTGAAGGCTGGAGTAATATCATCTGCAGTTTTATAGACCCTAAATCCTCAGCACTCATCATATTTCAAGGACTTTACTTCTCCCACTTGAATTGTATTACTTTTACCAATATTTCACATTGAATGCAGAGCAACGTGGACAAATGGAGCACAAGGACACGACTTGTTATGTTGCCATTTAATAGAGGTTAGCACATCACTGTGTGTTTCTAAGCAGTGCTAAAAGAATGCTACGAGTCTGGCAGATAGTGTTCCTGTCTGCTGAAGTGGAACAGCGCCCAAATGACGAGGCCGCGATGCCATTAGGATGGTAATGAGCCCAACTAGTGTACACAACAATGTGAGTCATGAGACAAAAGAGGACTAACAACACACTATCTAACCTTAGATTACACTGCGTGCCCCAACATTTACATGGAGAGATGGAGAGCCTAAACAAAGCTCTTCTTCATTACATGTGTTTTCTCAAAGTGCAGTAGACTGGAACCTCATTGGAGCTCGTTGGCTTCCCATGAAAATCTCAGAAAACATTTCAGTAACTATACGACAAATTTCACTTACTGAAGTCGAGACACAATCCTGAAGCAAAAGTTTCACAAACTATTGTTTCAAGTGGGAGGAGTGATCTTTTGGTTTCAGTCTAAATTCCAGGACATTGAACAGCCACACCCAAATAAGGTAGAAAATTTAAATCAGGCCTCTGACCTAATTAACATAAAGGTTGAGTTAAAGCTAATACACAATTAGAAGGAAGACTCTTTATAAACAATATTATTATAGTTTTGATCAATGATGTTGCTGCATTTATTTCTGATGACTACTACAACAAGGAAATGGATGAAAAAAATGTTGCAGCAGCATTTATATTTTAACAATGCTTCTGACGAATATGCCAGACAAAATAATTAGTGGTTCAACTTTCAACTGCTCAGATCAAAGTTTACACTACCATTTACACATCTGTAGTATCAACAACCAGACTCTGAGGTCACTGGGTCGACACTTGCATCACATGTTGTCATGTAGAAACGTTTGAATAAGGAAATGACACCAGCATGTAATGTTAAGTATGTGGTTAAGTCAGATGTGATAACCTGGGATTTCACACCGGGGGTGTGTGTGTGGGGGGGGTGTGTGTGTGGGGGGGGGGGGGGGGGGGGGGGGGTCAGCAGCACTGCTGGCAGATGGCAGACAAAAAAAAGCCTTTACTTTGAAGTCCTGTCGCCACAGGTTTAAATGCGGATCAGACCATTGTGTTAACCAGCAGATTCCAAACCAAGAAGACCACAGGGAGAAAAACCCGAATTTAAAACACACACACATCATCTACCTAGTATTTCTTCAACCCGAGTAGAAGATCCAGAATCACGACTGGTATGATGACAAATAAACCAGTCTCGTAATGGGGTTGAGATAAATGTGTACAAAAGCACATGCGACACTGAAAACTTTGCCTTATTTCATATACTAACCCCTTTTTCTTTATTCTTTACGTTTCTCGCTCGTTCTCGTTATACAGAAGCAACTGCTAAAAAAAACCCACATCGATAAATACCTACACTGAAACATTCGACCTGTTTTAGTTTAACTGTTACATTTGAAATTCGCTTTAGCCGGAGTGTGTCTGGTGCTAGCTCACCAAACTGACCTTGGGTCAGTTTCTCCCTGTTGGCTAATTTCAGTAAAGTGTGTTCAGCTGCGGTTAGTAACTTCTGTTCACATCCCACCGACGCTCCGGCGGCTCAAGTTAAAGTCTCTATCACGGAAGAAGAAGGTCAGTCTCGCCGGTGTGGACGCTGCTGACCACTCGCTGTCGATCCACAGACAAAAAGAATCCCGTGGAAAACGTGTCGGCGGTAGGAAGGAAACTTACCTGCGGACAGACTCAGCAGGACGAAGCCCAAGCGGGCCACACGCAGCTCCATCACGGTTCCGGCTAATCCACGACTTGCTCACTGAAACTTCGTCAAACTACTTGGAGCTCGAGTGAAACGCGGCAGCTCTGCTCGACCGAGGTATCCACACTCCTCCTCCTCCTCCTCTTCCTCCTCTTCCCGCTCCTCCTCCTCCTCTTCTCTGCAGGTGCACAGCGGAGCGCGCCCCAGGCTGTCACGTGACACCCGCCTTGCCCAAACAGCATCACTCTGACGCCCCCTGCTGGTGAGACCAGGACGCTGACACCGTGTTTATCCATGGAGGGAGACGTGAGGTCTGATCATCCACGACAGGTAACAACCCCAGCTTTGAGCTCCTAAAAATGTCCCCTCTCACAGTTTATACCCCAAACTGTTACAACAGTTATTTGTGTGTATACTTTTTTAGATAAGCCCTTAAAAGCAATAAGTAAACATGCAAGAAAACATAAATAGAATATATATAGTATTAAGGCTTCCAAGAGTTGGATTGCAGTTAAATGAGTTTAAACTGAGTTTTAGAATGCTGTCCCGGAATTGGTGTCTGTGGTCTAAAGGGAGCAGGCCTGGTTGTACAGTTAATAATTTAAAACTGCTCAGTCTATATTATTTCTATTCCATTCATATTTTCATACTTGCATGTTCCAAAGTTCCACATTGTGGGACAAATAAGATTTTCTTCATATCTCATGTAATCAAGATTTTATTTTCAGAAACAAGGACAATGGAGCAAAACTAGATATACAGCACTGTGCAAACGTTCTAGGCACTTCACATCACACCATGTGCCAGGTGATCTATCCTGTCCTAAATTCATTCTGCAACATGAAAAGTAATTTCATAGACAGGAACAGAGTCCTGCACTAAATAGCATGGTTCCCAAAATTCACCAACATTCTCAACATCAGGGGGGGATGATAAAGCCCCTTACTTATGTTGTGAATTATCATTAAATGAACCCTCTAAACTTTTATTTACCCGATTTGTTATCCCAAAAAAAAAAAGAGTCCAAAACCAATATTACACAACCACCATACTTGGAGGATACTTTAGAAACCAAGACAAAAAAAACAAGATCATCATGCTTGGAACGTGTTTAATAAAACATCATAAATTTAGGCCTATACATCTGAGAATTCTACACTATGAATAAATACATTTTATTACAAAGGACTGCAGTAAGTGGCAAACATGAACGTCTCCCTTCGTAAAAGTACTCCAAGATAACATGTGTAGTATTCCTATTTCAATATCCAATTGAATACAATTTATCGTGATTTATTCAAACTTTAACAAATGGTCTAAAGTGCAAAAAAAGTCAAAACAATCAACATTTACGCTATAAAATTCTTGTTTTTTTTAAAAAGTGTTCAGTCGTCTTAAGGTCGCGTCACCTTCAGATTTGTTGTCCAGTGTGAACAATATGGACCATTATTCCTACATGTAAGGGTGTGCCAGGTGTGTGTCCCAGTAACCAGGTCCTGTTCTGTAGCTTGGGGGAACCCACAGTTTCTGCCTTGAAATGTGTGTGATGGGGGCTCTGCTGCAAGGCGTGAATCCATGGGGAGGAAGGACGACACTTTTGCCAGTTACCGTTTTTTTCGGATGCCAGGCAGGAGCATTTGGGTTTATTCCCTTGAAAAAGATAAAACACATTAGAAGAAAAACACTTCATCTTGCCACAATTTTACAACCAGTGGGCGTCAAACTAAATAAAGCAGTGTTATAATTCACAAGCATGAGAAACAGATAATAGGATGACGAAATGTTATACAATACCTGGTAAGAACAGCGACTGTAGTCAAACGTAAGGGGGGAAGTGCGTGTGCTCTCCTCGTCGGAAGATGAACCTGAGTGATAGTCTGATGTCACCCTCTCCAAAGCGCTGGTCACCTTCTTTGCAACCTCTTTTTCCTCTTCCTCATCTCTCGGGAAAGTGGCCACTGAGAAGAAAGGATTTTGTTCTGCATACCTAATAATGGGAGATGAGGAGGAAAACAATATGGAAAAAATTTACCTGTTAAGCGCCACAGATCTGAATACTACAACTATACATAATACTGAAGTGCGCATGATTATAAATGACAGCTGAACTCTCAAACCCACCTGCAGCAGACCTCTCCGGGGTCCACCCACAATGTGAGTTCACTGGGCAGGCCCAGGTCACTGTACTGAAGCCCACTCTCCCGGCACGCCTGAAGGAACTCTGGCTCCTGCCTGTGCAGCCTGTTGATGCGGATGCACCTGGAAAGCAAACAAAGCATTACAATCAAATCCAAAGTCTGACGACATTCATTAAGAAAATGTAATACCGTGGAAAGGTTGCTATTCCAATGAGATTACATTTTCACAAGCATTAATTGAAAATGTCAACAGATGGAGAGCAGCACCTGTATGCATGTCCTTTGCTGGGGTTTGCCGGGTACCAGTGCCCCTTGAACTTCTCCTGCAGTGCCACAGCCAGCCTCTCAACAAAGAGCGCGACTTGGTGAGACTCCAGCTGAGCTCCTGTTTTCAAAAGCCTCTTCAGGAAGAACACCAAAGCTGCAATTTCCCTCCTCATGTTTCACCAATGTCTCATTACACGTGGACAGACTCTGCAAGGGAAATGATTGGACATGAGCGACATTCAAATCACAACAGTTTGAAATGAAAACGTGATATGAACCTTTCTAGCTTTTTTTTTTTTAATTTGAAAACCTATTGCTCGATGGAAGAATAAGAAACATTCTCTCATCTTCATAACACTGTGCTCCACAAAAGCATCCAGCAACGTAACAACTCTCCTTTCTTACCGTGGGGAGGCCACTTCAAAGAAGACGTGCAGAATGATGACACGTAGAAACCGTTAGTTTCAAACCCTTAATTTGACACATATCCGTGTCGTTTTCCGTCGGATCCGTTGACTTTACGGCACAAATCCCAGAAAGGCGGGCTATGACGCACGAATTCCCGCAATCCACGCCTCCCCTCAATCAATAACATGGAGTTTACTCCACGTAGCGAGCTGCTAGCGATACGAACACCATGTTGTGTTGACCGCGACGAAATGCATCAGAAACGTCTTATGAATATAGCAGTTATGGTTTCACATCAACAAATACCTCATACATAAAAGTATATAGGGAGAGGTGGGACTCCACAGCCAAAGCGCCACGTTGGAGCAAACAGCATCTTGTTGCTAACCATCACGTCAGCTGTGCAGAAAGTATCATTTGAACTTGTCCCACAAAGCGGTGACACGTCGAGGTAGCGGCCACGTTGAGGATCATTAATCTAAACCCTGAGAGACGAGAACATGGACGGCTCCACTTACTGTCTCCTGCAGCATGTGGTCGAGGGACGAGTGGAGGAAACGATGGAGACTCACAAGAAGAAGTGAAGCTGCTCATTAGCCCCGCCCCTGCGTCGTGCTCATTGGCTGCGCGCAGAGCAGTGTAGCGCAGTGATTGGTGGACAACATTCTCGTCAGTTAGTCATTATGACTCATATTGATCAGTATGTGGCTTTTGTTTGTTGCCCCCTGGATACATTGTTTACATTCGGATCTGGAATAATTCAAATATTTTAATTTCCATAATTTAAACAAGTATGCAATTCCAGTTATTTTGAAGCATTAGCAGTTCACTAATAAGGCAATTCCCTCTGGTCTACTGAGAGAAGTGCAAGGAAAATACCTGACTGGCAGTTTAAATGTAACCTTATGAGAGATGTAAATGTGCTTTCAATGTATCCATTAAAACAGATTATTTTTCTAGAATTAGACACAATGTTGATGGTAATTGAGATTCGCAGAAAAAAAGCTTAGCGCATTTGTCATCTATTTTATGAATGACTATGGATTAAATTGTTTCGGATACATGTGGAATATTTCTTAAAAGCTATCACTGGTTTGATGAGGCTTTTTGAAAAGACGCATTATATTGTTATGATACGAATGACCCTGATACTGAAAGTGTCTTTATTCAGAATATCTTTATTCATATGGAAAATACTACATTCCTTAACCAAATGGAATAAAAAGCAACCACAGATGCAAGAATTTAAATAGAATTAACTATATAAAATTGTTACATGGATTTAAGAAAATTAAAGTAAAGAATAGGTACAAACGAGTTACGTTTTTGTATTCTTCTTTATTGCCTTTATTGCTTGTTGCATGTACTTAGGTTGTCTTGTCATTTTGTCAATCAGGTATTTTGAAAAATGATGTTGGACTTATTCAGGTCCAACATGAACATGTTGTTATAAAGATTAAAGAATGGTTGCAGCTGTTGAGGTCATCTTATCACATAAACTCATCTCCAGATAGTAATTATTGTTATCCATTAGTGTAAAGGTTGTGGGACGGTTATATCAAAGGCTATGCCATTCATGTAATAAATTAACTAGTTTAACTTTTGGTTACCGTGGGGAAATTGTCAGCTGGGTGCCGCCTTTCTAACTATAATTCATCTAACACAAACATTATAATATCTTGTTGATTTGGTACACATATGTAGACCATTCTATGAAATTTCAAATTTTTTAGTCATAATGTCATATTTAATTTTCTCAGGAGATTGTCAAAAGCTGTTTAATCCATGTGAAGTTTAGCCTTGTATTTTAATTGTTATTAAAACCCTTACCACATCCATTAGTTTACCACACAACAAAACCACAGGATAATTTGCTGTTAAACTTGTAAACCCTTTTTGACCACAGGGAGGCACTAAACCTCTATGCCACATTACAGCAACCAAACGCCATCATCGATGTAATTTCTATTGTAAAAAAAAAACTAAAGTCAACCTTTGAGTCATTATCAGAAGAAATGATAGTGAAACCTAATGTTTCCTGAATATCTGCAGTCATTTTATGTTGACACTGTTTTCAGTAATTATAGTAATAATGTAACTTAGATCTTTAAGTCTACAGGGCTGTGTGGGGCCAATACCACACAATGTGGCTGATCTGTAAACATTATATTCCATCTTCGTGAACAGTGGATATTAAATACTGTGTAGTCAATTACATTACATACATTAAATTAGCATCCATTAGGGGACGTTTTCGGTCACATTTTTTTGCTAGGAATCCGTGGGCTGAAGTAGAATCTTTCTTTTTCCATTCCACTATTGGGAAAATACCATCATATCTGAGCAGGTTGTAAAAATAATTTCACTTTATTGGAATATCTTTACAAAAAATACAAAGTCGCTAAAGCACAAATCACACAGCCTGTGTGATGTCCAAGAACACACACAATAAATAGAATATAAAACATCACACAACACAAATTAAAAAAGCCTTGTTCAACATTAGAAAAACAAAAGATCAAAAAAAGTCAAGTGAGTCCAAAAAGAAGGAGGTGGAAGCCATACAGGTATGTTTACACCTCCAGTAAAAGATGATGAAAAAAAAGAGGCACAGGCCCAGGCATGTAACCACAGTAAAAGAGAAAACACACAGCATTCATATTCAAAGCACAAACAGAAAACACACAACTGAAGACTTCTCATCACACCAATTACAACAGTTATCAAAATGAAACCAAAACTGAAAAATTTAAATTGAGCAAAAATGTTTAACTTCAAACCCTAAAGGGCTCAAATACATTAAATCTCTTACAAAGAGAGCGCAAAGAGATATACTGACATAGCTGAGTTCTTCTATTTATCAACCTGTTTATAATCTTGTTTTACCTCCAGCTTATTATACACCGGTAGCTCTGACCTCCTCTGAGGAAAACTCAGATATCCAATATTCTTTATCATAGTTTCTACTTAATAAGGCGTCTGATTTACTTGTGTCTTTCTTGCATAGGATTCCTGAATAATAAACTACTTTAAGCAGAACTCCAGGTTGTTAAAACCATCCCTACGTCCTTTTTTGTCTCCTTTTATTAAAAAATAATAGACTTGCGGAGGCACAGGAGACCAAACTGCCCTTTCTGTATTGCTGTGACCTCAGCTGGGATCCTTTAATGAAGAAGAGAGGGCAACAAATGAGAACACTGAATATGAAAAAACTCAAGATTAATAAATCAAATCATAAAATGCACACATTGTGTTCGGGAGAACAAATCGTTTCCACATCCACACCTTTTAGACTAAAACCTAAAGTTCATTATCACACAGTTTGGTATTTCATCTTTCTCTTATAATATGATCAATTATTCAAAGCTTAAAATTCACACGCGAAACACCACAAATACAGACTTTGGTTTGTCAGCTGGGTTTCTCTCTCAATAGCTTCTTCTTTCACTAGTGCTTTTTCAGTGTAAAGCCAGAAATGACTTGTGCTTAACAGCTATACCACGGACAACAAGCAGCTCTGCACTAAATGTCAAGTAAATATCACCAGCAATAATAGGTTTGAATAAAAAAATACCTCCTATCTTTGAGATTTGGGGAGGGTATGTTAACTGATATTTCTATGTGCTGCTTGACAGTATTAGTTCATGGACACTCCCAAAATAGTGAATAAACCCACAGTCAGAAACCTGCTCAGCTAGTAAAGTTAACATGTCTCTGATGTGTTGTTGTTGCACTGAGGCTTTAGGGTACCTTTGGATGTTGTCTAATTCCTGCTCTTTTCCAAATGTAACTTGATTTCAGTTGCCAACATCTTTGTCTTGCAATTTTTTTTAGAATATTTCTATAATTCAAAAGAAAGACATTTCATCTTTCTTAGTATGTATCATTATGTGCATTTTCTCCAGCAGATGAAGTTCTCTACCATTGAACCTACCTGATCTATATAACATTTCAGAGGACCACTTTTCATAAAGTATCATGAAAACTTTGGCAGTTAGAAGAGAACTCGTGTTTTCAGCCATGATATTGCTAAATTTTGCTTTACAAAAGACTAGTAATTAAACACTAGAGCTGGCAGTGGCTGATGGTTAATGTGATGGAAACCATCGACATAATGTGCTTCAGTATTCAAGTGTTCACCCACGCCTCGTTACAAAATACTGTAGCTCACTTCTGCAGAAAGCCACCAGATAACATTTGAAGGAGTGTTTAACAGTGCTGACTTTAAATGAAAACTGAAATGGTTGACATCCAACTCATCAGAAGAAAGTAAAAGCAACATAAAATGTTGATGTAAAATTATGCAGACAAACCTTTTTGTTTGTTTGATAAGATAAAAACCTTGAAAGTTATTCTTTAAAGACCATGTAAGTACATTTTCTGACCATGTGCTGTAGCCTGGACTCTGAGCCCCACCTGGTGTCAACATACATCAAAGGTACTCTTAGTTAGGTGATGTTCAGCTATAAGTCCAGCAGCAAACTGCACCCCACCATTAATCCTTGTATTATCACTGCAACCATGAAAAAACATAGGCCTTGTCAACCCAGCCCTTAATGTTGCTCTAGTGCAGAGCTCACAGCTCAGTGTCACCAAAGTGTCATAGCAGTCACTCAGTATAGATAACGGAAATTTCCGCCTCACTGCAACCAGCATGCTGACGTCTCTGTCGGCTTCCTCCTAGCAGCAGAAAAGTATCAGGTTTTCCACCTCACTCCACGGGGCCGCTGCTGCTGCTGCTGCTGGCTTTGACCCCGGCTCTGCTAATTTGCAGCCAGGGCAGTTTGGCACAGTTCTTAAAGAGCTGCTCGATGGCAATGTGCCGCACGTGCAGCTCTGACGCCAGCGAGTCTTTCTCTTGCACGGCCACGGTCAGCCCCTCGAAGACCTCTGTGGGGAGACAGAGAGGCGGAAAATGTGAGTCAGCGTTTTCCTTCTCACATAAGGTCAACTTATACACAGCCAAACAAATGGTGCGAACTGGAGACACACTTAAGAGAAACAAACATGACAAAGAAAAATCAATACTAGTGATTACTGAAGGAGCAGAGGGCAAAGACAACACAACGGGAACAGAGCGCTCCCACAAAAAAGAAAAAAAGAAATCTGACAGCTTTACTCAAGGTCTTATGCATCTTATAAATCTTAATTTATACAAGTTTATGGTCCTGGAAAAACCACCAGTATAACAAGCACAATCTTCGGCTTGTCTGGTCCACACTAAATTATGTTTAATGAGAAACAACCTCCCCATATGTTCTGGATAAAGTAATACAAATATGTAAAACTGACATCTCCTGAAGGCTGAATGAGAATGCTGCAGACCAGGCACCCAGTAGACACTGGTCTGATTTCTCTCTTGATACTGGCCAGAATGACCATTTGACTCATCTGATCACTCGCACTGAAAGCCTCAAATGACTGGGACTTCGTGTGCCAACCCTCTGAGAACAACATTCCATGATGGAAATAGTACATGAGCTACCCAATACCTTAGTGAGATAAAAATAAAACTTCTGTTGATTAAAATAAAATGTTTCTATTATAGCTGTTGTATGTTGTTGTATGTAGCAAATAGGGCTGCACCTATCGATTATTCTTTTTTCGTTTAATCTCACAATTGCTATTCGTTTAATCGACCAATCTAATGATTATTTGTATTACTCGATTTAAAAAAAATCTAAAATAAAATTCATATTTATTTAATCATCTTAAATACAAATATGACAAAAACAAAGTATGCACTGCAAGTCATTATTCCACAACAAAAAATAGCCCAGTCAGAACGGCTATTTGGCCTTTAACAGTCCCATACAAAATCTCTCCAAAACAAAATTCGTTCCATTAAAGTACCTAATCATCTTAGGGTAAAATTAGTGCAATTTCACAGAAACTTTGAACTGAAGTTACACTGAACTCTTTAACAGGAACAGGAACTTCATCTTTTCCTTAATATATATAACTACATTACACATATAAACAATCTAAGCAAATATTAAGTACTAAACAGCTTTAACTTTTATCTTTCTTCCCACTTTCTCTCAATGAGAGATGTAAACTCTGACATGAACTGCCAGGATTTACAATCGTAAAGACGAGAAAAGCAGCGCAGGTTAAAATTAGATTACTGTAAATGTGAGAAAAGTTGTGTTGTATATAAAACGTATATATACCTAATAGATGATGTTGATTACGTTTTACCAGCCCTAGTTGCAAACAATGGGCTTGACTGATGAATAATGGAGTCAGCAGACAGGTAGGGTGTGCATGAGCAAGCACACTACACAATCCAACACAGCTAATCACATGGAAGGAGATAATGTGTTGACGAGAAGACTTCCAGTGTGAATGTGTCCCTGCATCATGGAGTCTGATGTTCTGAGTCTGTGAGCTCACACTCAGACTCTGTGTGGTGAGTTAAACACTCTTCACTAATGCAGCTTTCATTTGGAGATTTAATAGAGATGACACTTCCAGAACACAGCAATTACATTTTTTTTAAATGAGAATATTTATATTTGAATGTGTTGGACTCGTTAAGACAGTGTGATGAATGCCAGTATAATTGACTTACTTTGAATCTGCATCAGTAGTTGGGAATTCAGCTGATGGAGTTCGTCTACACTCATTCTGGTCACTAGAAGAAGGGGAGAAAAAATGCTTTTTGTATTTGCATGAGAGGTAAAGACTGTATAGTGAGGATTGGCCACAAGTTACTTATCAATTAAAATTACAAGGGTTACAGTCAACTCGTGTAACTTCTTCATGTCTCATCTGTATAATATGGAACAACTTCGGGACTATTGCCTTGAATTTGTTCACAACCTTTTAAAATTTGAGAATACAGGAATATTGTGAGACATGTGTTATTGCACGGAGGAGCTCCAAGAGAATTTCGAAGCGTTTACGAGCAGAACAGCATCATCACAGACTGGCACGGACTCTAACCAGCTATTAGCAAAGCAATAAGAAACCTGATGATGACATACTCATCAAAACATCTAAAATGATTGACTCATGTATATGTGCAGGTTTAAGATGTTCAGAGCAGTGCACGCTGTTGGTTTATGACAAGCTAAAGGTGATTTACACACAAATGCATGCAAACTGCATACCTGTGAGATGCCTGTCATCTTTTATTTTGATAGCAAAGAATTTATAAGTATAGTTTGGAAGGCTCTCTCACATTCCTGCAGGATCTGTAGCCCTAAGCAGCTTTAGTAGTGATGAGACATGAGACAGCCGAGGACATATCTCAAGGTTATAGGAAAATGTACTTCTCTCTGGAGATACCGCAAAAGGAAGATAAAGGAAGGACCAGGTAAAATGTTTCTCCTGGTGATGTGTAACTGGTTTGTCTGCTGCCTTTTAATGAGCAACTGCTCTCAGGCTTTAGAGATCTCAGAAGAGATCAGACAGAGTAGTTATCCATTTCTGTGGTTGTATTCTGCATACCAGGGATATTCAATTAAAATTCAGAGAGATCCAGATAGAGAAAATGTGCTCAAGCAAAAGGTCCAGAACATCATAATGTTCAACTACTGTTATGATCCAGGGTCAATATATATTGAAATATTACAGGCATGTTAAAATTTTGTGAATAGTTTGTAATGTGTTTAAAGTTACCTTTTTACTTAACTTATTTTCACTAAACTATATCCAACCACTGGTTTCTGTCCGTCTTCACTGTCCCTATCAAGCGAAAAGACAATTCATCTTAAATGTGCTCACGTTCAGCTCTGCTGGGGCCCTGGTGGCCCCCTCCTGATGGCTGGTTGCGCCCATGCTGGCCTCGCCTGCTGTCACTGGTCCAAACCTTAGGTTGTGACTCCTGTAAGAGCCCAAGCTCCTCCACTGTGTGGCACTCCAACATCCCCATGGTGTAATCAGGCAGCCCTGTTGCTTTGCCCATGTCCCAGCAAGGCGTGTAGCGAGGGACCTGGGCATCGGACTGTGGCAGCAGCTTACAGTCACTCTGCTGGCTGTAACAAAGAAGCTTGGTCCCTCGTCTGCTGAGGCCATTGGTGGAGACAGAGTCTTTGTTCTGGGCATACTGGATGATGCGGTTCAGTTTCTGGCTGAGGGCCAGCTTCATGCCCTCGTAGGCACTTCGGGAGACCTTGGAACGTGACAGCTTCTGGTTGGCGATGAGATGACATTTCTCAAAGCAGTCTCTGTGGCCACGTAGGGACTTTAAATGTAACAAGGTGGCAGAGGAGACACCTGCAGTCACACAGACAAAAAGCAGTACGTCAATATTGTCAAAGGCAAAAGAGCAAACATACAGTAGATTCAAAGATCCAGGATTCCTAATCCATATAAAAGTACCTAAAATAGATGACAGAAAATTAAGCAGTGATCTCAAAAGCTGACCAATTGATCTTGCCACAGCAAATAAATGTAAATTAGAATGAAAGCTCAGTAAAACTGGCAGATTGACTTATCACAATCTCTCTGTGAAAGCTGCTTAGTGTGCAGTGGATTAGCCAGTAGTGTTGAGACAGTGGGTGGATAATACATCATCCCAGTCTCAACACAAACACATAAATCATATTTTTACTGAGCAACAAGGGGAGAAGGTGCACAGAGTTGTCTCTGTTCACATTTATATCAATTGTTATAATTTCTAATTAACCTGTACTACTCAAACTACATGATAAGCACAGTTTGTAAAAAAATGTCCACTTTGTCTTTTGTTTATCTACTATAAGCACAGACACAGGATACAAGTATTCCCAATTCAACAGAGGATGAATCTTGGTCCCAAAAACAAAACAAACCTTCTCATTTAAAAGGGGAAACTGAAAAATCATCTCCAGTACTTGGGCTGATGTTATATAATTATGACATTCCTTGGAAGTCGAGATGCTTCCTGGATCCAGTCAAAACTGGTCACACTGTGACCAATTTAGCCTGGACAGACAAAATGAACACAGAGCAGGTGGACCAATTTAAAACAAGCTAAAGTGGGTCAGAGCTTGATAAACAAAGGGAAGCTGAAGGTGAAAAGCCGATGAGAGTAAAAAGTGTGTATGACTGACAGTAAATAGCCCTAAAGTGAGAGTGTGCTGAACAGGGGTTTAGGTTTGACGGCAGACATTTCTCATCAGACGGACGTACTTGTTGGAACCTGAGGTGAAGAGATTAGTCACCGTTGTTCATCTACATACAAGAGCTCACTTAGGTAGGTTTACCTCAAACGCCTCTTTCAGCACATTACCAGAAGACAACATGGTCTGGTCCTAATGTCATCCACCCAACACCACCTGACCACAGTACATACACAAAGCCTAACAATTAGTGTGGTCTACAGGATATACTTAAGCTTACAGACACACCACACAAAGGGAAGTTCTGCCGATTTCTTTGAAGTAGTATTTCTTTTTACTTCTGCAGGCATCACTAAAACAAAATTGCTCAAGGGAGAGTTAAAGAGTTATTTCCTTTATCTAAATTGGGATGTTAGAAAAGAGGATGTTGTATGTTGATTGTAAAGCCTGTTCGTGCAAACTCATTTTTTTTAGCTAAATAATTAAAATTGCCTCGGTATGTCATGTCTGTTCTCAGTTCAACTTTGCTGTATGACTTCTGTGTGTGCATACTGCCTAATGAATAGCCAATGAAATGCCTGTCTAGTAGCTGCAGGAGCTTTCTGCTTGTCGTTCTATAATCTGATCAGTCTCTGTCTTTAGACCACCAAAAAAACACTGGCTACCACTTGCCTAGCAGGAAAATCATTGGCCCACAACCAGGGCAGTGCATGGCCAGCCAAAGACCTCCCTCACAGCTAAGCAGCTTAGCACTACTGCCTTTCATGGCTGCACACATACGTAAGTGCAGGCACACGCACTATTCACTGGTGGAGAATCCACATTGTTCAGCAGTCGCAATGAGAGACATTGAGCCCAGCAACGCTGACAACCAGTGAGCTTGTTCTTTCCTGCCCTTTCTAAGGAGGCAGTCCCGGAGTAGGATCCTGCCAGTGGAGGAATCACAGATTTTTTTTTTACATATTCTTGAGAGCAATGAATAATTATACATCAATAGAAACAGGAACCCCAGATCCTCAGTCAAACCAGAACAAAGTAGGCTGAATGAACTGAAACAAGAAATAATACTCCTGATGCTATGTTCAAACTATGCTTATAAAAACCTGAAATCTAACCAGGATCAGTCAAATCAAAAAGGTGTGGAAGAGCCAACCAAATCACAAGTTGTAGTCCCAAAGGAAATCCGAGAATCTAGGCTCAGAAATCTTAAGAACTAGAGGAGCAGCATAACTCAGAGACACATTCATGACCTTTAGGTTAGATAATTATTTATGGTAACACAATACAGACGCCATACAAATCCACAGGATGAGACAAGACATATCTCTGTTCCAACTAAACTTGCTCTCTATTTAGTGGTCGCGGTTTTCCAGTTTTTACTCAAACATCCTCTTTGCCAACTTGGTTTTGTCATCACGGAAAAAGCTCTGCCTAAAGTTTAAAATTTGATTTATGCTACCAGATCATAATACACACACTGCTCTGCTTTACTATAAAGTGAACAAAGTAAAATGTTTTTATCATGCCTTGTGCAGCCATCTGCAGACTTGTGGTTTTGCTCTGAACAGCATGCGAGTGTCAGGACTGTTTGTTGCACACTTCTGAGTTGACAGTTGAGAAATGGTACCAGTGTCAAGGGGGACAGAGGTCATCGCTGGTAAGGTGTCCAACCGATCAGCATGATAAAGCTTAGAGCAATATGTTGTTGGCAGCTGCACATGGTCAACTCAGCAAGAAGTCAATTCAAAACCAGCCGTTGAACTCTGCAGACCCTCCACAACCTTCAGATTAGCTGTCATTACAGAGTTGAAAAGTACAACAACACAGTTACTATCTGCTACAGTCTGGAAGAATTACACTATTCACTTTTCCTTTGTTAAAGTAAAGAACCTGACGGCACTGGCACAGTAGAGACACAGCCAACACAGATGAAAAACTCCTGAGATTCATTTAGTAAATTCTCACATCAGCGACGGACCCATGCAGTTGCAGGTAATTCTGAAACATGATTAGAATAATAAAAGGAGGAATGAGCAACTGGAAGAAGGAAAGAGAATCCTACACCACTCACAGGAGAAAAATACTGTCAATAAAATAGGCAACGATCTTTGATAGCCATGTAGAGTCTGCCTGTTATATAAATATCATTCTCTAATTTGCCTTCTCCAAATCATTCCAAAAAGAGTAACAAGTCAGTCATTTTATTATGACAGACAGTATAGGATAACTACTGTGTTTGCTCTTGATTATTGTCAATCTTAATATTGTGAAAAACATCATGAATAATTCTAATTACAATGATAATAATCTTTTATGGAGTTTAAGCATAACTACCCAGCCATTTATGAATATCTCTGCAGTGAAAAAAAACAATTTATTCTGCAATTTAAAACTGACAAGTAACAGTATGTGCTTGTTTTAGTGCGCTTACTTTGAAAATAATTGATATTCTGCAAAGCATTTCATGAGCTTGAATGTTTGGACAAAATATAATTTATAAATACAGCTATATTATCATTCCTTTTCCAGGAAGAAAATCTTTATTTTAACATTTTTGAAAGCAAACATGGTGTATCCTCCAGGGCAGGTATGTGTGGTATGGTGAACTGAACTGTAACAGAGCTATACTCCTCTCCTCTGCAGTCGGACATTACCACCCTGCATGTCACTCTGGTAAAAAAAGTAGTGGCTAACATTGGCCAGATATCACATTCAGTATTTCAGAGTACGTAGTTGAGTAAGTGTAGAACTTGATTAACTCCATGAGTTAACTTATTTATATATACTGGGCAACTGACAACTGTGAAAAAGAGGCTGTGACAGCTACACACAAAAAGGAGGGGGGGGCAGCGGTGTGGACCATACAGTAGGTACAGAAAATCTCAGGGATTTAACTGTGTTCAATTGAACAGCTACCGAGCCTTCCACACGCAGCAGCGTGATTGGGCCTCTCTATACATCCCAGGGTGGAGAGTTCACTGACAATGAACGAGCTGTTTACAATGGTCTCTGTAGAGCAACCACAATCAGCTGCAACTGCATCATTCCAGTCTCTGGCTGTAGGAACTTTCTGTTTTTTTTCACTCCAAACACAGCTGAGTACATTATCAAGCCTCAGCAAACATTCAGTCTGCATTATGTAACAGATAAAGAAGGATTTACTGAACCGTGCCGCTCAGCACACGTCTTGTCTGACAAGGAGACGGCCAAAAGACCACTGAGGGAACGTGTGAGAGGCTAAAGGTCACGGTACTTTCTTACTATAGCTCCACATCCCTTATGTGTTCAACAAAGCACAACTCATCACATCCAACGAGGCCAGTTCACCAACAGTTACAGTCCTGATAAAAAAATATTCTTCACTGAGTAGCAACATCCAAACATTTAAGTCTGATGAAATTAGACCCTTAATATTGATGAATAATATAATAAAATGTTGATGCTTTGAATACTGCAAAGAGACCAGGACCTAAATCTAACTGTACCAGCAAGTTTACTGTACGTTTCTGTAAACACACTGACATCATTGGTGTTTTGACTGACATGAGTATAGATAATAACCTAATTTTATGGGGGAGGGTCAATTCCTTTATAAGGCTTTTGCCTATCAGGTGTAGTAAGTACGACCAACTCTAATTTGAATCGCATATCCAACAAAATAAAGGATATAACATATAAATGTTGTGCATACACACACATACATTTTTGCCAGCAATACACTTTTTGGACTGCTGACATCTAGGGCTGCAACTAACGACTATTCTGATAGTCGATTAGTCACCGATTATTGAAACGATTAATCGACTAATCGGATTATGAATGACACAAATTCTCAATTGCTATTATTTAGCAAGCAGCTTTTCAATTTAGCTTGAGGTTGTTCAAGGCATGTGCTGATTGAAAATAAAGACAATAAAGATTGATACTTCATTAAAAAAAATGTCTTTTAATAAACTTTGCTGCATATAAGGGTACTGTTGACACAAAAGCAAAGAAAAATCAAGTTTTTGTCCATTGGACAGGCAAAGTGCTAATAAAAAATATTAATTTAAATTTAAGTTTCCCTTTTTACTGTGAACCAAGAACAGGCCAAGTGCTGGTACTAAAAATAAATTAAAATTCAAGTATCCATTTTTCGTGTTAACAAAAAAGGACAGGGAAAATAACATTATTAAAAACATACGAAACTACAGTCTTCTTCAGACTAAATCATTTTGATTAAAACAAGACGTTTGTCAGGCAATAGGATAATATTTCGCTTTTAAACTCGTTAAAAAAAAGTTTAAACCATATTTTTGTAATGGATGCTAGAATCCTGCGCGCAGGTATAAACGTTTATATATAACATCTGACAGAGGCGAGTCCGCGTCGTCTCCGTTACGAAGTCAAACGTGCCTCCTCCTCAAATGCGCGTGTCCTGCTGCCCTCGAGAGCAGGTCCGCTGTGCAGATACTGCAGATAGTTTTTTTCGGGCTGTTAAGAGTGAAGTTCTCCCGAACTTTTTACTTCCTGGTGCGCGACTGCGCGCGGCAGCGGACGCCGACATCGGTCCATGTTTTGTCGCTATTGCACATGCGCGACTTTCAGAGATAGGAAGGGAGCGAGATGGCTCACTCCTCAGCTACTTCCATCAGC
Source organism: Limanda limanda (assembly GCF_963576545.1). Classification (NCBI taxonomy): domain Eukaryota; kingdom Metazoa; phylum Chordata; class Actinopteri; order Pleuronectiformes; family Pleuronectidae; genus Limanda; species Limanda limanda. The sequence continues at coordinate 22,582,362 of NC_083649.1, forward strand.
ACCTCCGGTAAAACGCCGTTTAGTTCCGCTGCGCGGCACGAGAAACACGCGCTATGACGTCACCAACGAATCATCGACTAGTAAATCCGTCGGCGACTATTTTGGTCATCGATTTTTGTCGACGACGTCGACTAATCGTTGCACCCCTACTGACATCCCAAGCCTTGTTTGGAAAGGAGGTCAAGTTCTCTTAGCTACTTTGCAGAATTATCTGCAGTAGTGTGACTGCAGTAGCGCCTCTTGTTATCTGCTGAACTGTTTTGGTGCTCAAGGCTGTATAACCAGCACAAAGCTCAGATGGTGTGGGAAGAAAAAGAAAGGAAAAGCAAGCTCTGAATGAGAGAAATCCCCTGTTAGGCAGATGTTGAGCAATATATAAACAGGCACATTTCTACAGTAGTTTCTGCTTTGTGAAGAAACCAGCACATACACAGGCCAAAGCAGTTTCCTCAGGAAACAACCACTTGGAGGGACAACAAAAGCTGCACATCCTGAATGTTTATCCTGTTTCAAAAAGCCGTCTCTTCTATTTCTGTTGGTACTGTGGGCTGAAACTACCACTCTGCACCCAGTCAACATGTACATCTGGCTCCAAGCACATATATAAGTATAATCTATGATATATGAAGGATATTTTATATTATTAGTTGAGCGTCTTGGTGTTTCAGTTGAGATATGTACAATAACTGCCTAACTTAGCACTGTGTAAGTAAGAACACCCCATGTAGACTTACAAACAGAGATTCGAAAAAAAAGAAAGACACTTTAAGGAAACTCCACTAATTCAAAATATGAACTATAGTTTACGCGTCATGATTATTATGTTTTGTTCAGTTATCACACCTCGTCCTGGCATTAACATTTGTTTTGGGGGATCAGATAGCAGTCTTATAGAGCTATATATATAAGTAAAGGCATGAATGCCCCTGAGATGCATTGAGGACAGATTGTGACTCAGTATACCAAAGTTCATTTGTGGTCAGGGACACACTGCGACAACACTGAACACAAGTGTCAATGCAAATGCATTGTCAATCCACCAGACCTCCTGTTATTCAGGACACCTGTGGGTGCAGTGAAGATGAGCACAACCAAAAAGCACGAAAACACAATAACAAAGCTTCGCAAATGGCGACCATCTTCTTCCATTCTCTTTGGAGAAACATTAATACCAGGTATGAATGCAATCAATTGAAAATCACATCTAGATACAATCTGTATATGAGACATGTGTTAATGCCAGCTGTAAAAAGAGTCAATGAAGCAGGATTTGGACAAACATCCTGATGTCATGAGGGATGAGTTCAGGTTGTGTTTGCAGAGGTGCAGACTGGAAGAGTGAAGTTTGAAAGAAGACTGCAATAAGTGGTGAGCTAGTCAAATAAAGCAACTATTGAGTTGCATTCGACTATAACAACTCTTTAACCTTGGAGCTTGTCCCACTCTCTAGATTAAAAACAGGCTAATTCAGCCATGTTTCCAAAACAGTAGGGAGCCATTTTATTGCAAAGGCATACAAGGTCACACATGAACATTTTGAATCAGTGATGACATTTCCTTAACAGTTTTAACCAATTTACTTGATCATTTAGTTTGAATTCAAATCATGCAGACCGAAAAAAGACAAAGGGTCATTATGCAAGACGCAGCCATAATATGTGCATTGCAATATATTCTCCTTGTTCAAAAAACAAGAAGCAATTCTACCACAATTGAAGCTGATAAATATTCAAAACCAGCATAGATCAAGAAGGCCATGAATATTCAGTGGCAGGAATTTACCTTTGAGAGAGCATGACATGGTTTAGAACAGAAAGACACTGGGAGGTTGTGTGTGTCTGTGGTGTGTGCAACAGGAGATCATCCTTCCACTATATGTTTGTTGTATTCTGCCTGTGTGGTGATTGGAATGCTTCTCTCTTCTCATATAATGGCGGATTGCAAAGATTGTATGAGGGTTTCAGCAATAGAGTCTGCATGAGCAGTCAGCCGCCACACGGCCTGGCCCGAGGCTCATCAAGCCTAATGGAGGCACATGCAGCTTAGCAGGCTCCCCTCCCACAAATGAAACGCTCAGCCGCATCAGCTACACATGCTTGTCTGCGACCACCCCCGCACCCTCTTTCCCCCCCAGACCCAACAGTTACATAACCTCCCCTTTATTGCCACATAAGATATATCAACCCCGAGAAGCACATGACTCTACTGATGCAGTATGAAGTCTTGTCTGAGAAAAGCTTTGGGGACCTTTACGTAAATGCCCAACGAGCTGATTGTGTCCTACCTGAACATAGCATCATGGCTGAAGCATTAAATGGAGCAACCACTGCCTTTGTGGCATGTCAATATTTTCCTCAAAATTTCAACTGAATATATAAATAGGATAGGAAAATATAGCAAAGGGAAAATTCTACATGGACCCAGAAAACTGTATGTGCAGCATCCGGCTGCTGGGGGACACAATGTGTAAACAAGTCAAACTAAGTCCTACTAAATGATACATTATTGTACAGATCAATGCTTTACTGAGGCTTTTATTTTTTAATGAGCAGGATGAGGTTATATTTAGGTTTGTTTTACAGTCTATGTACAACTCAGCAAATCAATGCTGCAGCTTTCTAACATCTACATGATAGTTTTTCAGCTGAAAGGATTAATGAGCCTGCATGCACTTACGCATATACAATTCATTAATAAGCAATGTTCTAACAATGCTTGTCTGACTGAGAGTAGGGCTCAAAACTCTTAACAAAGTTGTAAACAAATATATCCACCCACTCAGTACCTATAAACCATTATAGAATAAAACCTATGAGTTTTCATGCAAGTGCATTTTTTTCCTGCTGACAAACAAACGAGATACTCCTCTTGGAGATCTCACACACTCATACACCAATAGCATCTGCGCACACTCAAAGTCTACTGCAGAAAATGGCTTTTATATCTATGAGACAAGTGCTGGATAAGAGGTATATCCAGCCCCTTCTGAATTCCCATTCTTCTTCAAATAGGCCACCCATTAATTAAGGGATGAAAAGCTTCAAACACACGCTCTTGAGTTGGAGTGGAACATCAAACGGTCGAATCACAGCGGCCGGCTGCAGTGAGGGCTTTGGTCCGACAGGCCCATTACCCCTGCACATACATGTTTTAAGTTGGTACTGGAGAGGATAAAAGCCGTGTTTGTAGGCAGCAGTCGATTGAGACATCCACAAATCTGAACGGCTCCTGGGCTCTGTTACAGCTCCTGGTGAGAGCACAAATCTGCCATGATGGGAAGTGACGATCAAAAAGAAATGGATGTTTTTGCAGATGTGATTTACTCTGTGATCCAGATAAAAGTACTGATCTATCCACTGAGTATTGCTTTAATGTGAAGGTAATGAACTGCTGGGGGTGAAGACAGATTTTAACTCTGAATCCCAACAGACAGACATCAGTGAAGATGTGGAATGTGTGTGTCTGTGTGTGTGTGCATATTCAGGAGTTTAAAGCATGGCACGCTCATTCAGTAGTTAAAAAGAGCACGTTTTTTTCCTCCACACCACTTTTATCTTCACTCAAGTGAGCAAACGAACAACATGTACCCCAGACGCTGTTCCATACCTTCAATGCTGAGTTCAAAGCAGACATGGCAGAAAGATAAGGTTCCCGTCACTGTGTCTAGCTTGCAGACGCTGCAGATATTGTCATCGTTCAGATCGATATTCACAAACTGCTGCTCTTCATCCATGGTGCTTCAGGGGAAAAAGAGAACACGGCTAAACAACATGAGCATACACAACCACCAAGATCTGCTTTGCTAATTAGGTCATACTTTCAAATACACTTATTAAAAATGCAACTTTGGTGGTGCCAGTTGGGGGTAGGGGTTCATACTGTCTTTGGCACATAATACAGTCAATAAGAAATGGCAGTGTCCCATTTTTAGAGATTTATTTACATTTTTGACATTGTCTCCTTAACGGGAGGGAGAGATAGAGAAGAGGCAGACAGGAAACAAGGTGGGAGAGAGGTCACTGGCTCAAATTAAGATGTGGAAGTTGTGGGTATGAATTACCAGGATGCTCTGTCTGTGTCCTCTCTATGTTTTCAGTCAGTGATGTCATGGATAAATTACCCCATGAGCTGATGAAATAGTGCAGCTAACTGCAGATTGAACAGATAGACTGCTTCTTATCACTGTGGCAACAAGCCTATCAAGATTTTAAACAAGATCTGACATCATCTGAGTTTATAAGCAATAATCAAAGAATCAGCAAGAATAAAACGGGAAGAATATATGTTTCAAGAGTGGACTCACATTTAAAATTGGTGAATGCTAACTTTGGTTTATTTAAAATGACGCGAAGAGCCAGAAAGGATCCACTTCAAAACATTTAGAATGTCTATATTGTCATGCTGCCTCAACAACACATCAGCAGATAGTAACTCTTACTTGCTTTGTATATGTTTGCTTATTTTGAATGTGTCCTGTTTTTTCAGGTCTCTTTTGAAAATGAGATTAAAAATCGCAATGAGTAGGCCTGATTAACTGACGATTTAAAAGAACAGCTGTAGGAAAAAGCATTTGATCAACTGTTTAACATCCACACCAGACAGAGACTGCTCAGATGTGGCTTCCAACAGTAAACACTTAGTATGACAACGTCAAATCTGTATCATTCATCTTTTTCTATCACGAATCAGAATATGCCACACTGCATCTACAATGCTGTCAATTGCATTTGTGAAACAAGGGATCCTGAGGCCTCACTGTTTTCATCGGAAATGTAAGGTCCCCAAGTTCTGTCCTCCAACTTGAAGAGGTCAAAGTTAGTTGTAGAAGAAAAAGGTTATTTAAGGGGAACCAGGTTTCACAAACAAAACACCTTGACACGCTCCGCTGTGAATGGCACAGATGACAAAGGAAGGTTTCCTGCTGCTGCTGTTTTTGAGAAGGTGAAACCACGACAATAGAGGGAGTTTTTTAACTGTACGTAACTGGGTGTTATTGTCCTTACACGATATCTAAGAGATTAGAGTAAAGACACCATGATACAGGGTTGAGTATACTGTCAAAAACTAGACAGTGGCTCAAGAGAATAACCAGTGGGAATGAACCCAGAGGGGGGGAAACTTCCCTCTGGTGGATTCACAAGTGTAGTTAACCTTCACCACTGCGTATATTTCTCATTGTCCGCAGCTCGACTGCCTCCAGGCCTGTTGAATGCTGCTTCGCCTGTGAGCACTCTGAAGTACACCTACACCCACATACTTAACGCTAACTAACAAGTATACGTGCAGCCTTTGATACATACACTACTCAGCTGTATTCCGGTCAACAAACGCTTGCTAACAAGAAGTTAAGCTAGCAGGAGAGTGGCATCCTCCACCGACCGCTCGGGCTGATTCGTGACCGTTATTTGACGCTGACAAACCCCGAGGTGGGTGGCAGGAGGACGGCGCCTCCATGTTGGAGGACAGCACTTCTACCGGAGCTCACCTTGGGGGTCGAGAGTTCCGTGGACCAGCTTGTGGTGGAGCGCGGACTCCTCGGGTCTCCTTCGCCTCGGTGGGCGCACACACAGCGCTGCGCGTCCCTGTGAATCCACAGAGAAGCTACCGGAGGCTGTGAGCCGCTCAGCCGACTGAACCACTGCCGCATCCAAGGGGTGTTCACAACCAGCCGCGGTCTGAATGCTCACCACTCCGCCCCCGATTTAACACAATAAACAGGACACGTTATTTATTATATTTAAATACACTAAAATATTTCGTTTTAATTAGTTAATTTCGTGCAACAATCCACGTGTGATATTAGTACCCGCGTGAACACCCCTACATCAAACCGAAGTAAGTCCTCCTGACGTCATCAAAACAGTTCCACATCAGAAAGGAGAAAGGAAAGTTAATTGGGTATAACTAAATTAATATATAGTTACACAACAAAACAGCGGTAACAGTTTGTCTTTGGTTTACATAACACATGCAGCCACAGGCTTTCATTGTTGTAGTTCTACATAACATTGGAACCACACGTGGGGGGTTCCCGGTTAAGCCCTGATAGGAACCGCCATTAATAGCTTTAGGAGAAATTGAGGAAATCAACATTCAAAGTAAGATCTCTTCTTTGTCTCTCCAATATATAACTGAGCTAATTTTAGGATCATTCTGAGATTTGCTCATACTTCTTAGATTAAGCTCCTGAGAAATAGCCGTGGTCTTGTCTTATTTAAGATAATACAATGCTCCCTTGTCTGTCTCCCTCCACTCATCTTTATTTGTGTCAAATGATTAGATTCTTTAGATAAATGATCCAAAACAAAACTTGATTGGCTGAAAATGAGTCTATGCAATATCTGAAATGTGCCTCTATGATCAAATTCTATACTCTGAAGAAAACACGGAGAGGGCAATGAGCCCAGCAGAAAATATTCTAGTCATCTAGGAGTTTATTGGTCCATTTATAACTTAAGCAAAAGATAATTGTGCGCATCAAAATGTACTCAGGGGTGTCCAGAGTTTTGAAATGATTTAGCAGAAATTCTTAAAATAACTAAATGTAGTTAAACAACTTTAGTCTTGCAAATTCAATTTACTTTTACTAGTAGTGGTATTCGTAGGAGTGGGGTCGCAGATACAAATACACTGCACGCCATTATATTAATTAACAAAAATCAATCTATAATATTTGTAACGGCAATGACGGCTGGTGTCTGTGATCTTTTTAGATTAGATTAGATTTCTTTATTTATCCACACAACGGGGAAATTCACTTGTTACAGCAAAATAAGAGAAAAACAGAATTTAAATAACAGTGCCGAAGCACAATAAAAAAGATCCCAATATGTACACTACTAAACTACACATAATGAGAGTACAGAAACAAAAACAAAAACAACCTGCAAAACAGACACTGTGCAAAAGCAGGTACTATGGAGAAAGTGGAATGATGTAAGTGTTATTGCAATGAAAACAAAAATATTATAAGTAATATTGCAACAGTAGTGACCATGATACAGAAAATAATTAAAAATAATTAAAAAGTAAGTGACCATAATATAAATAATACTACAAGATAGCATAATGGAAAATATAAATATTGCAATGTAACCATTATAAGTGACCATGATATAAATATAGATGTAAAATGTTGAATATTATTGTGCATAGTAGTGATCTGAGTAAAAAATAAAAAATAAATAAGAAAAATAAAAATACAAATACAGCTATGGTGAGAGGTTGAGTGGAGATAGAGATAATAGACAGGGACTACAACATTATCAGGTGGTGCTGGTGTTGTAGAGCCTGACTGCAGCCGGGATGAAGGACCTGCGGAACCTCTCCTTCTTACACCGTGGGTGTAACAGTCTGCTGCTGAAGGAGCTGCTCAGGGACCCCACATTACAGCAAACAGCGGTCTCATCACTTGTGACCCTGCTGCAGGCCTATCTGTGCCTTCTGGGAACTGTTACTCTGTCACATGCTGGCCATCAGAGGTCTGTTATGCTAACACAGATAAACGTCAAAGCGGTTCATACACTTCACAAAGGCAGTACTACATGTGGGACATTGTCAGAGGTTGTCATCCATCCAATAAGGATTTAAGCTGACTCTCCTGGCTCGTGACAACACAAAGGGAACACAGGCTTCACATTTTTATTTTTACATGTTATATTTCCTGTATTATAAACTCAAAATGACATATTCTAATGATAAGTGAGAGGCGGTCTAGTTAGGCCATCCATATTATTTGAAAGTAAACGCATCTGTATGCACTCATCAAACAAGCTCCTTTCATGAATCTGTCAGTATTTAGCATTGAGGCCATTTTTGTCAGGCACTGTGCAAGTTATGCAAACCACTGAGCAACTGTCATGTAAATTGCATAGCCACAGTACAAGCTCGGGTATGGCTGTGGGCGTCATTACTAACAAGTCAGGTACAGGTACAATCAGGTACAGTTACATACAGTTGTGTTTATTCTGTGAATATTGTGTATGTTCTGTGTCATGTGCTGTTGTGTATTAGGGCAGTCTAACAGACAATAAGACCATTCTGCAACTGTGCTTTTTCAGTTTTTCTTGAATGTTTGGACATGCAAAGAGAAGTGGCTCCTCACATGATTTTACATAGTTTAATAACGTTTGTTGTTGTTCATTTACACAAAAAAAATGCAATTGATGATTGTTTTTTAATTTTGGTCTCTCATCATAGCACTCAGAGCTGTATGTAACTTGGTAACAGCAATCCCCTGGACAAACAATCAGCACTTACAAAGACTTTGCGCCATCTCCTGGCCAAATAGCAGTAGTACAACTGCTACCAAAACCGCTGTTATGTTTCATAACAATGATTATAGAACTAAAATAAAAAATTGTTTAAAGGTTTGTCACAAAGATAATTGGTTATCACCTCAACATGCTAACAACAATACATCCTTCTTTGAAAACATACACCATACTGCGATACCCCACAGGTTACACTCTCTAAATGGTGTGCACTCCATCTGCCTGCTGTACGTCCTGGAGCAGTGAGCACAAACCGAGATGCTTGTCGGACCTCGTGTCCACAATATGCCCAACAGGCCCTTTGCTTTGGCAGCTGTACAGCCTCTTTCATTGTGTGTTTTAATTGCTCAGTTACACAGAGGCCTTGTGTGTGCGGGCTGCCAGAATCAAGATGCTATCAAAACAGTTTGCAGCTAATAAATATGCTAATGGGTGTCTAACTGGACGTCTTAGCAGTAAAACGACACTCAGAAGTCGAACTGCCAACAGAACTCACAAAGAAATTACACCTCGGTACGAGTGCTTGTGCTAACTTGTGGCTATAAACCCGAACAACATCATATAACACAATGCTGCGTCAACAGATCAGCCTTCATTTGTAATCGCGATCACGTCAAATTATTTCAAAGGAATGGAATCAAGTTTGCCAAGAGTGATGTCACCTGAAAACAAATCCAGACATGTCCCCAAGCTGCTCCATTAACACACAGCAGGGACACATGTTGACACAGTGGCTGTACACACTGGTTATTGTCTGGTGACAGAGGCTTGGTTCTGCTGTACAGATACTTTTCTCTCACTGTGGATGTTAACCTCAACACATCCAGTTTTATTTCTCAGCCTTAAGACTTTCAGGAAACTACTTTTCCCTCTTCATGAACTTCGACCAAAGGGCAATTAGAAAAAATGCGATGAGTAATTGGTTATGGGCTGGGTAGACTCATATCTACATCTACAGTATAATAACAATGTCAAATGTTTTACTCTACTTAATCTTGCTGCTCTACATTTCGGTTCAATCATCTACTTTCTGTGACATGGCAAATGGTGTGTTCAGTTCACCTTCAGTTAACCATAAATCTTACAGGCTTCCTCGTGAATGTTGAGTGTGCCCACATACATATTTTAACCCCGAGGCCGTGCACATGTTGCTGCTTGCCTAATATTTTGAGAGACGCAGGCTCAGATCTTGTCCAGCAAGTTCTGCGAGGTTAACAACAGGGGAGAGGGAGAAAAGAGTGGGTAGAAAAACAGCACTCATGAGCATGAGCTCGATTCTCTCTACATCCAGTCACAGAGTGGAGAACAGATGTTACTGTGTGGCAGTTCGTTTCCCCTCAGATCATCAGCAAATGAAACCGAGATGAGTAAAGGGGGTTAGGGATGAAATGAAAAGGACACTTTTGCTCTGAAATATATATTTGGATTTTTCATTTTAGAGCTCAGAGCCACTGACAATCCTTCTGTATTTAATACTATACTGATCATCTTGATAAGGGCCTTGCATCAACTCTGTAAGTGTTCGCTGGTTGTGCTTTGTCATTGGCCTGACAGAGCAGTGAGCCATGACTCAGCCAAACTGAAAAGGCCCTAACATAATCAAACAAAGGGGAAACCAGACACATTGTCTGACAAGAAGGAAGGAAGAAATCTTTGAGACACTCATCGATCACTGATCTGTCCAGATAAACGGCCACGCTGACTGAGGAGTGGCGGAGTCTAGCAATGGACTATATAGCAACATGTTTGATGCTGCAGCATTGAGAAGAAAGCTCTAATGGTTATTAAGTCAGTTCAATTATTGCTTTTTTTTAGATTAAGATAATCTTACAGTTGACACCTCATCACTGCTCGACCCTTGGAAGAGTTTGTAGGAGAGAGTGACTCAACAATTATCATCAACTCTCTCTTATGAACTTCCATCTACCTATACATCCATCCATGCATCCATCCATCCATATCTGTATCACTTTGAGGGTCACAGAAGGAGCCATAGTCCAAACCCAGCTGACAGTGGATTTGAGGCTGGCTACACCCTGGACAGGTTGCCAGTTTCTTGCAACCTATTAAAATAGTTTTTTTACTACATTGTCATTTATTGTCTGTTTGTACACCAACATCCACTAATGGCTGCTCAAATTATACGATGAGTTACAGTAACAAAAAACACTTAAGTCTGCTTACAACTGCAGTATGTGTATGTTAATGAAATCTTAGCAATGGTTTTTTTTATTACTTTTCCCTAGAACTGGAATAATGTGTATAGAATTATGATGTAGATACTCCTTGAAAATGTATCCCATAAGAACTGCAATATTTCTGAAATGTAGTGGAGCATAAAATGGAAAAAACTCCAGTGAAATAAAAGGCACCTCAGAACTGTTCTGAAGTGCAGTGCCTCAGTGAACTCATCTACCTTCCTCCTCTGTAGATGTTACTGGAATAGTGAAGCAGGAGAACAAGAATTCCTAGTTTGAGATTGATTTAGAAAACATATTACTTCTCGTTGTCAAACTAGCTGACTTATAGTCTAACACTTATAGTCAGTGAGTTTATAGCCATCCCATATTACAAATGAAATTACCTTACCGGACTGTGATGGATATTAGAATCTTTGAATGTCAAATATGCCCCCAGAAAACTGAAAGACCTGTATTTTCTATTACAGACTGAAATAAACTCATTCATTTTGTAAGGAGTGAAAATTATCCTAACTACTACCACTCTACAGTTTACAGGCCGGAGGTTTGGATAGCAGGCTGTGTCCCATCCTGTCAGAGAAAGAAAACAGGCAATCAGAGCTTCATCTCAGAGCTGTTGGTGCCTCCTGTTGGGCTCCTCCTCAGGAGTCAGAGCCCCCCGGCTGGTTTCCTTCTCCTGAGCTCCTATGACTCGTGATGGTAGGGACTGCCTTCATCCATCATTTTAAACTGTGAGGTGCCAGTTGAACTCTGAATTCAAGAGAAGTCGAGAGGGGAGTAGAGGAAATGACTCATGTCTGTACAGTGCAGTGGTTAACTCTAGAGATACATGCACACCACAGGTTTACAGTGGGCTGAGATATCGTGGATATTTCTCAAAAAGAGCCATCGATTCAGTCAAAAAGAGGACTCGACACGATGTCACACAGCCACAAGACACTTATGAGAGGAAGAGATGAGAAACGAGTGAATGGTCAAACAAATTTGAAGCCAGTCTCTGCAAGCTGGCACATAAAATGAAAATAAGTTATCCATGTTGATGAAACTAGACATTGATTTCACAAGTTTAAACAAAGACACTGATACATTATAGTAGATACTGATGAAAACACTTCTGAACTTCCTGCCACTGATGGAGGAATCATTAACTGCAATAGTAAAGAATGCATAAACAAAGAGAGTATGTATTGATCTAAACACTGTCCAATGGCTCACTACCTAAAATATTAGAAAGATGTGTTAAAGAGGGCTCACATACTCTTGGTAAACTATCGGAAAGTAGATGTCAGTATTTTTAGATTTACAAACTGAAATGGGAGTTTTATTAACAGTACCTGTGAGGTTCCCCAGGACTTAGTCTTTGGCCCATTTATGTCATAAATTTAGCCTACACCAAAAGGTCTGTAGAAATAGTTTCTCTGCTGAGACATGAAGTACTGGTCGTGTTTGACGTTTTTCCACTTCGTTTGTGTAATTTTTGTCATGTTAACCAAACATGAACTAACCTGTGGGATAATCTTGTTTTTTTTGGTTTTTACTGTAGATACAGATCATCTTATGTGTTTGTTGTGTCAGAGTACAAAAACTGAAAATCTGATTGACTGAAATCTGGTGGTTTAAATGACTCAGGGATAAAGACAACTGTAGCCCAGAGGGAAGAAAAACTCACACACAATACTCAGTGTCACTGCAGAACATGAAGCTAACCCAACAGTCTTTCAAAGACAACAGCAGTCTTGACAGGGACATAGAAGCTGGGATTGGGCAACAAGCGCACATTATCTTCCCCGTAGCAAGAGCTGAGACAGATCACCTGGCAACATGCATGGATAGAGCCTTGTGTACACAAAACAGAGGCCTCAGATTACACACTTTTCACCACTCATTTTCCGGGTCTCAGCAAACATTGGCTATAAAAACAGGACAATTACAACAGCAGCCACCCGCACTATGTTTCTCAGGTTACGAGAAGCCGAGCCCTTGAGGCGTCAGGGTTGGCACGTTGGCTTTAGAAAGTGATGAAAACATTAAGTGGTCTGAGGAATTAGCCAACAGGCTGGAATTGTAGGTAGAACTTCAGCGCCCCTTCTCAATCATCCATCATCTCACAGCCTGCGATCCCCCTTAGGTGCAGTTCCCATGGTCTGTGCCAACCTGAGCACGCTCTGTGGGATCTGGGAGTAGAGACATAAAGATAATAACAGAACAGGTGAAGCTGCAGATGCAGACATGCCAAGTCTGGTCGACATCAAGGCCGATAAATCCTGCACACATGCACGTGGAGAAGAGACACTGACGACAAGAAAACACTCTCCCACAAGCCTGCCGCAACATGAGGTGGTGGAAGAAAAGTTGTGCTTACTTTGGACAAGTATAACTTTAGAAATTAAAGGAAGAAGACAAAACTAACAGTTCAGGCTTGTGGTGAGGTGGCTCTCAGTGTCAGGCTTGAACTCAAATCGTTTAAACATCTTCATGAAAGAGTTGGTTCCTTAAATAAAACAGGAATATAAAACCTGATGATAAAAGTTGATAAAATTGTTTAGATCTGAGAGCAATGAATACCTTGGAAAGGATTTGTACTGTGAACAAACTTTTCCACGTTTTTATGTCAGCTTTAAAACAACTGGGTGTGAGGTTTTATCTCACAAAACCCTTTCCTACATATTTGGGCCTTAAATAACATTTTGGTATTATGGTTATATTTTGAGATTTTATAGCTCAAACTTCCTCGTTTGTTGTTACTCTTTTACTCAAATATCTGGAAAGAAAACAACTTAAGTTTTTTAAGTTTTCATTTACGTTGCGAAAAAACCAACAAGGTCAAACAAAATAAAAGGTTTTATATGTTTTAATGGATGATGAAGCACCGATATGTAACAGGTACAGAACACTGAAGTCCAAAGTTTTTTTTTTTTTTTCTTATGCAAACGCTGTGATGATCTACAGCTTTCGTGACCAAAGCTTGTGTTCTGATAAACGGAAGTCACAGGGATAACCATCTGCAGAGCCGTGTAGAAAAAGCTTTCCTGATCATGTCTCTGATACACATGCTTGTTACATCAAATAGGCTTGTTATGTAAAAAAGTATACAAAAAAACTAAAGTCAAAACAAAGTATTTAAAGTCTATTTACAGTGTACATATTTACATTAAAGTTTGTAGGACAGTGCTCAAAGAGCCTTCAAATCCAAAAATCTCCCTTAAAATTGGAATAAAAATCTCTCCCTCACTCGGAGGCATCAGTGGAGAACAGAGATGACACATGAGACAGATGTGAGCGCAGATGTGACAGTGTCATTGCTCCGGTTAGCAGGATGCGGTCGCACACTGTGAGCTGGTGGATTGTGGACAGTCTTTATCGCTGTGTTCAGTCAGTTTGAGGATGACAACCTTTCTCTGGAGCAGCTTAGCATCCAGTGGGACAGGCTGCTCAGCTACGGGCAGCACTGTGCTCTCAGTAACTAAGTCCTGACAGTCCTGTGGTAACAGCATAGTAATGATATCCGAGTATCCGCCCTGCACGGCCAGGTGTAGCGGGCTGAGCCCCTGTTCGTCTGACAGAGCGCCACCATCAGGACAGTGAAGGAGCAGCTCTCTCAGGACTTCACAGTGTCCGTTCTCTGCTGCCAGGTGGCAAGGTGTGCGTAGGGCGCTGGTGGACCTGTAGGGGTCTGCCCCCTCTTCTATCAACATCTTGACAGTGGCCAGGTGGCCCTGCTGGGAGGCGAGATGGAGGGGAGTGTGTCCGTGGGCGTTCGGGGCGTGGATATCTGCCTTGTGTTTGATCAGGAGGCGAGAGGTGCTGGTGTGACCCGTCTCTGCCGCCACATGAAGCGGCGTGTTTGACCAATCGGCAAGAATGTGAACGTTTGCTCCTAATTCGATCAGGATCCGTGCCACTCGGTACTGCCCCCTTTTGGATGCCAGATGCAGCGGTGTGCGGCCGTCTGTGGTCTGCCCGTCCACCTCAGCAACGGCCTGCTTGACCAGCAGCTTGACGATACCCAGATGTCCTTGCCAGGCAGCCAGGTGTAGCGATGTCCAGTTGTCCTTGCCCTTGATTTGAACATCAGCACCTCGGCTCAGCAGCACTCGGATAACATTCTCCTGTCCATGTTGGCAAGCCACATGAGCCGGGGTGCGTCCCTGGCCATCGGTCTCGTTGATGGCCGCCCCCCGGTCCAGCAGCAGGCGTGTGATTGCCTCGTCCCCATTCTGGGCAGCCCAATGCAAAGCTGTGTACTGGTCTTCATCTTTGGCATTGATGTTGGTGCTGCGGCGCCCGAGCAGAAGCTCTGCCAGGGGCTTCAGGTGCTTCTCAGTGGCCAGGTGGAGGGGGGTGGAGCCACGGGCATTGGCGAGGTTGGGATTGGCATTGTTCATGAGGAGGAACTTGAGGGCCTCTTCATTGTTCATGGTGATGGAGTGGTGGAGGAGACTGCCTCCTCCGTCGAGGAGAAGGTCGACATCCTGAGGCTGGAGGATCTTCATCAGCTTGGCAGTGTCTTTTGTCCTGATGGCCTCACACAGCTTCCGCTTCTGGACCTCAGCAGAATCTGAACAGCGAGGAGGAAAGAAATTAGAACCATTCTCATTATTAGCTGTGGTTTTCTCTTGCGTTTATGCGATTGCCCAGCACTTTTATGTTTACTAATATAATATTTCCAGTTGTAGGTCTGTAATCAGCTCTTACCATATGTGCTTTCTTTCTCAAATGACAGCGTGATAGAGTCTTGAGAGGAGAAGGCTGAATCTGCAGATGAGATACCAGACAGTCTCTTGCAGGTGTTCTCTTTGCTGTGGCAGCCATCTTCCTTCACTCGATCGAAGCTCCTGGAGATCCCAGAATCCACCTGGCTCAGAAGCTCTGACAGGCTGTAATCTTTTTCCGGCAACATGGCAGACTTTGGACGCACTGGCTTGTTGTCTTTAACCTGCGGAGCAAAGAACCTGATTAGTTTATTTGAACAAGCTGTTCTTTGACACACATCACATTCCATGACAGTCACTCTCAGGTATGTGACCGCCTCTCACATCCGAAGCCACTTACTGTGTTATGTATAGTGTATGTTGACATTGTGATCATTTGCAACCTAGATTTGATCGAGCCCAGATGAACACATACAGAAGTTGAAAACAGCTGCGGTAGCTATCACCTCTCATAAGCGATTTGTTCCAGGTCACGTACGCAACAACGAACATCACGGATGTGACCAAGCAGAACACAAGTAAAACAATCCCATCAGTCCACATTCCTCATCTGTTGCGTAATTGTTGTTCAGGATAAAACATTTACACAACATATGACTTATAAAGTCAAGTCTAGAGATAAGCCTGTCATAGTCTGGGTGGGTCATTATACGTTAATGAGTAATGTTGCGTTGTCATCGTACCTGATCACTTGTGAGTACATTGTGGGAGTCAGACTCTGGCTCGGAGGTAGACAGGTTTGGGGTCCTCGGCTCCTCTTGAGGTTTGGAGCAGAGCTCCTCGGCTTCAGATGTGATTTCTGTAAGGACGACAGCTATGGGTCAGGTTTCAGTAATGACAGAGACGGGATAAGTGAATACAAAAGGGAAGAACAAGCAGCATTAATAGTAGGAGGGTAGGAGAAAACTTCAATTTAACAGACGGCTGCACTTTTTCTCTTAGAAGTGTGTGTTATCCAAGAGTGTGTAGTTAAAGGAATAGGTTCACTCGTGTAACATAGGGATTTACTTGATAAATGGTAAATGGATTTGTATTTATATAGCGCTTTTCTAGTCTGATGAAGACCACTCAAAGCGCTTTACAGTACAGTTTCACATTCACCCATTCACACACACATTCATACAGTGCATCTACTTGCAGCACTTTGTTATTCTATGGGGGGCTATTGAGGGTTCAGCATCTTGCCCAAGGACACTTCGGCATGCAGATGGTTCAGACTGGGGATCGAACCGCCGACCTTGAGGTTGGAGGACGACCACTCTACCCCTCAGCCACAGCCGCCCATGTGATCATGTGATCATGATAGTAGTTTAAGAGGCATATTTTAAAATTAAGAGAGAAATCCAACAGTTTCTCTCTTTGACAAAATTAATAATAACATGTGCATGTACTCTTTTTTTGGTGTGTGTGTTTTATTGGCACGCCCATATATTACTTCTGATTAAATGTGTTCCTTATGATAAAAGATAGTAAGAAGGAAATTAGCACTTTTGTCATTTGTTTAATTTATTTACTTCCGTGAGCACAGAACAACAACTCACCCTGGAAGCTGGGTCTGGACGCAGGGTTAATGGCCCAGCAGCTCTGCATGAGGCTCAGGAAACCTGCACAGGCCGTAGGTCGACAGCGTGGCACCGCAGCAAGGTCTGGACGCACCCCCTTAACCACCTTCACCATGATCTGCAGGATGTTATTGTCTCCTGGGGAAAAGAAAAATAGGTTCACACTTCAGTTTCATCAATAACAAGCCAGCTTTTATATTTAATCAACCTCGGATCTGATCTGATGTTCTAAAAAGAATATGTTTAAAGGCAAATACAACTCATTTAAATCATAACCTGACTTGTTGCAGAACATGACGACATAACCTATGGTGATAGTTGGCACCAGTACTTATACAGATAGTCATGCATGGTTTTATCGCCATCTTCCTGTGTGCTCAGATAAGGAAGCTGTTTCCCATGGGAGCAGAAAGGTAAAAGCTCTCTGACCTCTTTCTATCTGACTGTGGGATCAGCAGAGTCAATGAGTCAGAACAAACAGATAGAGGCTTAAATCACAAACACTTCCCCTCCTTTTGAAACCATAATACCCAGGTGGAGGTGGAGAATGGGAAGTGACGGCAACCAGGCTATTTCTCACTTTTTAATTATGCCCGGATCAACATGGGCAGAGCAAACCTGGCAACCCTCAGGCACTGGTCTTCAAAAGAGCCAAATTCCTTGAAGCAAATTACTACCTGATATGCCTGGGAATAAAAATATACTGTGGCCCAGTCCACCTGACTGCTCTGGAATTGAGTAAACACACAGTGCAGCTCTTGTAAACACACACAACTTGTGCAGATGGAGTGTTCACCTTAGTCTACTGGAAATTAGGAAAGCTGATTCCAGTAACTTATTTTGTTTATAGTCAAGTAGCAGAGTGGTCTGTATTACTATTGGATGGACTGGCATTATGTACTGTACATAATCCAGTGAAAAAATTCAGTGGTTAAACCATGAGACCTTCATAAATTATAATATTGCTTATATGGACTCATCATTTTGAAAGATCGCTGTGTTTTCACATTTAGCATTTGTTCCAAAGTTTTTACAACTTTATTTTCTTGTAGTTTCCCATAAACCTTAAAGGACACTATGTTTGGTTTCACACATGATTCCAGTGAGCACACGGGTCTTACCTTGGTAGGGTTTCTTCTGTGTGAGGACTCCCCAGATGACGATGGAGAAACTGGAATGGGGGCAAAATAAAATTTAAAGTTGTCAGTAAAAGAAAAATATCAAAGATTAGAGTTGTTGCAAATATGGCACCTGAAGAAGTGCTGATAGACAGAAGAATTCAATGGAAGTGAGCGGGTAAATCGATTCAACGGAAAATATTGAAATAACTCATATGCCAATTTCTTCAACACACAGTTAATCATTTATAATTCACCGCTGAGATTTTAATGGATTACAGTGAATGGTATGAGTCAGAGCTTAACTGATCATACAGGAGGAGTAGGAGAAATACAGCCAGACAGCAAACACCGATCCCAAACTATAACCTACATTCAATTAAAAAGCTTAAAGGCAAAATGGTGAAGAGTCCCACCTGTAGACGTCGTGCTTGGTGTCTGACACCCTGTCCTTCTCGATGATGCTCTCAGGTGGCAGGTAGGCGATGGTGCCGCAGAAGCCATCTCTGCTGATGTCATCAGCCCGTGACAGGCCGTTCCAGCGGGCCAGGCCAAAATCTGAAATCTGAGACAGAAAGTGATCAGATAAGACCCTCAAACAGAACAACCCCGCTGCCTTTCTCATGAAGCTCCCTGACTTTGATGACTAAGTTTACCCGCTGAATGTGACAGGCAGCTAAGCTCTTATTATGTGCACTCAGAGGTATGATGGGAGCAACATGGCCATGTCCCGGCCTGTAGGAGAGGAGAGGCCTATCCCGTTTGTGTTGAAGGAGTGCACACCCACACACTCATCGAGCACGCAGTCACAGAGGGAGGTTTTAAAAGGAGCAGAATTAATCCTGTAGGGACAGGCCCGGGTGAGGTGTTTACATCCAGGCATTAGACTCAGATATGACAGTTCTCACCAATTGCTCTCAGTACTGTTGAGCTGCTCAGAGGTTGGACAGTGGCTGAGAGACAGCTGTCTGCCCAGAGCGTGTGCAGGGCTTCATTTCAATATGAATGAAAAGCAGAGGCAAAGCACCTCACGGCTGACATGCCATTGAAACCCCTAAAACCGAGACTTTCCATAAAATGCAGCTGTGATCTGACTTGATTTGAAACGACATCAGTACACTCGATATGTGATCTCAATGGGATAATTGTTGATCATTTTTCTTAAATATTGTTACTGGCATAGAAAACCCTGACATTAGCCCAAAATTTATTTTATTACAACAGAAGCATTTACACCCTTTTTTAATAAAAGATACGAATTAACTAGCTGGAAATGATCATCAACTTATTCTGTTGTAACGAAATACATGTACTTAGTTTCAGTACATTTTTCATGTATCTGTACTTTACTTAAGTTTTTACTGCATACAGCAAATAGCTATACTTTCCACTCCATAACATTATGACAAAGCAACACATTGTTTAAAAAAAATATTTTAGAAGTAATCAATGATGAGATCTGGATCATGCAGCTAAAATTAGATCCCACATCCTGCAACCTGGTGAAGAAGATACACCTGACATGGATTCTGCCACCACCAGGACCAGTGCATTGGGGAATAGGCTACATTCAACAACTACTTTTACTTTAATACCTTAAGTTCATCGTAAAGCAAGAACTTACTGTTACTCAAGAAAAGTTAATGAATTTTTACCTGATGCATGTATGTATAATTATTTATTATATACTTGTACTTTTACTTAAGTGGAACGTTTGAGTGATTCCTCCACCACTGGTGTTCACACTATGAATTCTACAAAATAGACCCTCTACCTTGACGTGATAGTGGGCGTCCAGCAGGATGTTGGCTGGCTTCAGGTCCAGGTGGAGCAGTGGTGGATTCATGCAGTGGAGGAAGTTCATTCCCACTGCAGTCTCATGGATGATGCGGAAGCGGAGCTCCCAAGGCAGCGGCTCAGTGGCCAGCAGGGTCTCCAGGGAGCCGGTCTCCATGTACTCCATGACCAGGCCTTGAGGGTCCTCACAGATCCCATAGACAGGAAGAATGTACCGGAACTTGGCCGCCTCCATCTTCCTCGCCTCCTCCAGTAGCTCTGCACGCTCCCTATGTAAAATGTGAGGTAATTGATTACGTTATATTGTGACATATCATTGCGTATATGTTGCATTTTTTCTTGGCCTCATGAATCAGGCTTCTTTGCCAGAGCATCCAAGCAATTTTAAGTGCAGCTGAAACAAAACATCTTAAAAAAGGCATTCAGGTCATTATGTTTTAAGCAACCATTCCACATTCTATAGCGAGCAGATATTTATCAAACCTCTCCTCATTACAGATTGACCAAGCGCTACTGAGGACACGCTCTGCTCAGTGGGCTGTTACACTTGGCACACCGTTTGTCCTAACCCAAATTCCTGAACATTGCACATCGTCCTTACTGAGCTGCCAGCTACGCAGAACGTTCACTATTAACCATGGCCGCTGTGAAAATGTGACCTCTGAGGACGTCTATAATTAATTTACAAATCCAAGCATGTGGATGGCGCTCCTGTTACTGCCCGGCGGCTCATTTGGGGCCTTGAGGACATTCTGCTCGAGCCTGGAATGCTTATGGAGAGCTCTCGTCCTCAGTTGCTCAACCTTTGCACAGCTCCCTTTATCAGTGCGCCGGCCCTGCTGACATACCTCAAACACAACTGAGCAGGTCATTCATGACCTCAGTGCACAAGTCTCCTGCTTAAAAAAATGCAAACTCTATAATGAGGGCAAATGAGAGCAAGATGAATCACTAATGATTGAACTCATAAGGAATGTGCTTCAAAGGCAGCGTTAGGTGGGCACGACTGGGGATTCAGCGTTATCCACCATCAGTAAAAGGAAATTAGATGCACCTAAAGAGACTTCATGTGGCTCAGAGGGCACTATTATGTGCTCAGTGTATCAGGTTACTTAGAGAGCCATGTTCTGTTGGAAGGAGCCTGGCTATAATTATCCTTTATCATCTGTACAGGCGAAGGAGGTACAAGCCCCCCAAATCCACCTGGAGAGAATAATCGACGGTGATGTAAGAGAATGGGCAAGCACTTGTTTGCTAAATCCATCATCTCTAATCCAAAGTGCTCCTCGTCAGCTCCTCCGGACCAAACAATGTCCCTGCTTCAACAGAGAGGCCCTGTAGGACCGGTTTTACAGCTTGTCTGCAACCCGGCAGACAAAGGTGGCTTTGAGTTACTGCTGTGGATGCTATGCGCGGGTCAATGCAGACTTCAGTCAAATGACTGTTTACGCACTTTGCAGATGTTTGGAGGAGATAACATCTTTTGGTTCAGGTTCAGCAGATGCATTTTAGTTGCACTACGGGTTTTGGGGGAGGTTGCCATTCCTCTTTTTCTTGGGCAACGCTGAAGGGAAGTTAGTGTCTGATGATCAGTTTGTCGTGTTCTGGTGATGGTGACTCGGCGAGTTGTCATAATGTGATGTTAATCCAACACTGAAAGGAGAAGTCACCAATTACAAATTCAGAGCGCTGTCTCAATCTCTGGTAAGGCAGGTGCAGCTCTGCCGGTTACTTCATGTCATTTGGTGTTTTCTAAGGGTTGTTGTGAGGTAACATTTACAATGTCTCACTGATGAACCACAGTGTTTGTGTGTGTGTGCGTGTGTGTATAGACACAGACTCTACATGAGTGGAAACTTCCACTGACAGACAGGTGTTGGCAGGTAGAGCTTCCTCAGAGGTTGGCACCAGTCCCTCAAACAGCAGGGACACACTTGTCCACCCTCACACCACACAGAGCATAAATAAGATTCACTGATACACAACAGAGCTGTAGGGGTGTGTGTTCTAACACCTTGCTGTCCTCATCGAAATGGACATGTATTCACATCAGCCCCTCCCTGAGGCGTCTGCATAATAATGTCTGTGTCGATTGTCGATCATGTGTGGCCTGGTTGGAATATGTAAACAATTGGGTCCCTGAGCAATGTGGCTTTACTTTCGCCCCCAGGGATGAATTAGCATGTGAGTGCTGCCTGCAGTTCAACTTAACGGTGTCTAAAAACTGAAAGGTGGCCGGCCGTGTGCTGCTCAGGCTCCTTTCCAGCTGCTGTGTGAGTCCTGACTGGCAGCCGGTGAGTCACACTTCTCCTTGGTGCTCACCTTTAAAAAGAACTCTGAAGCACTGAGGGACTTTTTTTTTTTTTTATAAGACACAATCTGATGTCTCTCTATCTACTGTTTAGTCATCAACACAGTCATCACCATGATCAGGCTGAAAGACAAGAACTTTGATTATAAAGGAAGCCGACTCAGAGGTGAAGCAGCCTGTGAACTCAATCCTCTCACACTACTTGAAGTCAGTCTGGCTCCACATCTGTACAAAGATAACCCACGAGGCTTAACAGCTGTTACTTACTTTTCGTCCATATGAAGGCAGGGAGGGCACTTGATAGCCAGACATGTTTTCCACTGTACGTGCCGGACTTTGTATACTTGTCCAAATCCACCTGAGCCAATCTTCTCCCAGCTGCCAAACTCAGAGGAATCAAAGGTCCTCAACAGTCCCATATTCCAGTTGGGAGACTCCGGGACGTCCATATCCGTGCTGAGAAACCCACCACCTGGGCAAACTCCTCTTCTACTCGTCTCCAAGGCTCAGTGTGGGGAAGTGAACACACACAGCGACCTGCCTGCTTGTGAGCTCTTCCTTGTTTTTCCCCTGGTCTAGCTCAGTGTGGCCTCTCCCTCTCTTCAGGTGAAAAGAGGGGCTGGGCCTGGTTGCAGTGACATCACTTCCTGGTTTGGAAACTCAGGGAAGAGGTGGAAGAAGGTGGTGACATTATGCTTTTTTAGACAATCGTTTTGCAGATGCCCTGAAGTGTCCAGCTTTCTCATATTTCTGCCACAAAGAGCAGAGGATAATCTTCATCACGAGCCGGAGACCATGAGCCCAGGAATGTGTCGCTTCATAAACACACCTTTGTCCTACTGTAGACCATTATCCAACCGAGCCCCCTGGGGTAAGACTAGGGAAGACGTTGTAACAACAGTTAGGTTATGTGATATTGACTTAATGGTTTAGAAAACCGTGGACTCGTGTTTTCAGCACAAATCTATTCAGGAGAGGAGGACATCACACTCTCACATAGCTGAGAGCGGTCATAACCCCAATTACACAGTGACACACCTGTGTCTTCAAATTGTGTGTGTGTGTGTGTGTGTTTGTGTGTGTGTGGTAAAGTTGAAATTAGCCCAGTTGTTTACTTTACTTGGAGGATTTTATCAGTGCATTCGGCATTGTAACTTTTAGATAGAATAGATAAATAAAATACAGGATTACAGTTTGAGCCATGGCAAATACTTTTAACCTATAACTATTATTTAATACTGGCAAATCTTTAACACTAAAATAGAAATCTGAATCCCTCCACTGTTAATATTTACATACTTGTGAGGAAATCCTATTATATTGATAAACAAGAGTAAATGAGTTTAAAAGTTTATGAGACACAAGCTTCTGCTTGACTGTGCCTATACCTGTGGAAAAAATATAAATTGACTATGTTCAATCAAACGTTTTTACCATGAAAGAAATACCAAACTTCACATATATTAAAACATATTACCATGTTTTATGGAAAACATAGTAAAACTAGTTAAATTATTTCATAATATTTCCAAAGGTAGAGGCACAAATATATATTCATATTCCCACCAGAATTTCAAATTTTTTTCTCTACGTTTGACCTTTTAGACTCTTTAGATGTGTAGTTGTATAAGGTGTAAATGTTCAACTTTGAATGAGCAAACTGATTGTTACAAAATCCAAATAAATATCGTTTAAATAGCATGTACCCTTTTGTAGCTAAATTGTTTTAAAGGAAAATATGTTTTCAGAGTCAGTTGCAGTTTCTTTACCGATGATGAATGTTTATATCGAGAACGTACCACAGTTTAAATTCAGAGTCAGGAGCAGAGTTACAGCCCTGCAGCAGATAAAGGTTCGGCTCAAGGACACGTCTCTTGCACAATGAGCCGTGTAGCTGCTGTTAATGATTTATTTTTCGCTTATCATCAAAAAGCAGATTTATGTAGGTTAAACCAGACTTGTCTCAGACATAAACACAATGAGGCTGGTCCCTCGAATGCGTCATTCACAGAGTTCAGACAGCACTATACCTCAAACTGATATGAAATATGAAATGATGCAATACTACATTAGCCCCTATGTGACGGACATCATCCTGTAATTATAACATATCAAATATGCTCCATAACATGATGGCCCCTAACCCCAAATACGCTGACACAGTAATATATATATATATATATTTTTTTTTCATTCAATCATTATTTTTAATCATTTATTTATTTTCTCACCGTTTGATTTGGATGTACATGGTGTGCATTTGTGTGTACACTGCATGGCGAAAGTTCCTCTCTGTGTTTTTACAGTTTCCCTTTGTGGCTGTTACCAAATAAAAACCAAATCTTAAAAAAGGAAATACCATCAACACAGTTCACTTCCTTTACGTATTCTCCCTGAGTCACAAAAGATACACAACACTGATGGCACACAAAACAAAGAGGGAAATATTTCAGCCACTCAGTTAAATTTACCTGCGCCCTGCAACCCCCCCCCCCCCCCCAACCAAACACACACACACACACACACACACTCACTTTATAGAAAGTGAATCAGATAATATGAAGCCTGATATTTACATTTGTGACTTCTTGGTACCCACATGCTTGAGGGCATCTCCTCCACGGAGCAAAAGGCACAAGTCTCAACACGGCACAACAAACATCATTTTTTTTATTTCTCTTTTGCTTTCTGAAGAAACGCACCTGACAACCCTCTATTTACCTCTGCTTCAACAGCATAACACATGAATCATGACCTCATAACATCGCCCAGCTCCACCCTGCTCCCCAGATTTAATTAGGAAACTGGAAGGACGAGGTATGAAGTCAAAGTATAAATAGTTTGTCACCGGGAACGCTGTGGAGACAACGCAGGGATCTTATTGGATGGCGTGGCACCTGGCTCCATGTCAGCCTGCAGGATTTTGTCACTGCAGCAGGGATGAGTGTTTGTGCCCCGAGGGCTGCAGCCTGCAGCTCTGAGGTGGAAGCTGACAGACAGTGTGGAACCCATCGAGGTGACAGTCCTCCCCTCATGTAGAGTGTAAATGTATTCTCTGGGGTAGGGTCACGCCCGCTCTTCATTAGAATGAAAAAAGGTGCTTTAATCAGTGTGTTAGTAATATCTGCTTCTATTGATCTGCTTTACTGCTCTGATTAAAAACAAGAAAATAAATCAGGACCTTCCACTTTCCTCCGCTGTGTGAACAATTGCTTTTTTTGGTTTGGAATTTAAATGAGCTTTAGAGGCCTGAGATACTTTGTAATGCATCAGTGAGCACAAGGTATTGACCAAGCTCTGACAAAAAAGACAGTGAATAAGTCATAATAATAATAATAATAATGATAACAATGCTGATAATAATAAATAATCTTATGAACTATCAGTCCATTTATCATGAGATGTTTAATTACGATCATATCTTGGTTTTTCGAGTGTTCTTCAGTAAGTCTCAGCTTGTGACAGTACGTTAGCTGCCAGTAACTCAGGTACATGATGCCTCATATTTCATACTGGATCCAGTGCAAAGCCTTCACATTGTTTTCAGTTCTCTCCATCATTCAGGTTAATGAAGAATGTGATAGTTTGTCTGAGTGTTCAAATTACTATTACTATGACCTCATGTAGTTTTAAGTATGTGTTCTGAGTGAACCGTTTTTTATAACAAATGCTATTTTGATGAACTGGGCTTATGAGGACATCCATATCAATTAGTTTACTAAATCAATTGGTAAATATTCAGAAGTACTTATGCCACTAAAGTTCGTGATGATGCAAGACTATATCGCCATCTGTTGGTAGTTTCATGTTAATGCATCCAGCTCTGTGAAATGGATAAAACTTGATTACTGTTTGACAGCATTTAGGAAAATATGTGCATAAATATGAGTTGAAATTATAAATGTTGGTAAAATATGGTGCTGGTAAAAGTATAATAATGTTTATTTAGTTTGTTTAACATGTCATTAAGATTGTAAAATTGTAAACCTTGAAGATGTCATAGCATCTTTTTTGTAACAATGTAAATTTTTAAGTTAATCGCTTGTTTTACAAATGATACAAAGATGTGTTGGAACCATTTAGAAACAAATGGGTAAGAGGAGCTACAAACACTACGATGGAATGACCAGAGGTAATAGAATCAAACTGCTCATCTTTCTGAGTGGACTTCAATCTGACCGGGAACAGCTGCAGGTGTCAGGAGAGAAATCCGTGGCAGTGTTTTTCTTCGTCCTGGTCCTGAGTAGGAATGTTAAAGGCTCATGCAGCTTTCAGAGAGTTGATCTGGGCACAGAATGCAGGTCCCAGTTTCAGGTTCATGGTGCTGACCAGGTGATCCATGTTGAGAAGCAGCAGAGCCTGACGTTGGTTTCCCGAGAGCAAAACTCTTCAGCTACGACTCGACCGACTGGAGAAAGTAGAAGAATGTATAGAATCCTGTTCATTTTAAATGAGGGCAAATATTAATTTTCTAATTTATATATTTTTCCTGAAAATAAAACAAAAAACGAATAATAATAAACTGTGTTATTCTTATTATTAATAAGAATATTGACATTGCTATTAATATGAATAATAATAGCTGTTATCTGACAGCTCTTGGGTCAGAGATACCTGCAAAGAGCAAGAGAGAGAATATGGGAGGAAAAATACACATAGTTAGTGACATGTAGTAAAATAAATAAATGAATAAATTAATTTGGGGGCAGAGAGACAGAGAGAAGTGCTCAGTGCATGATGGGAGTTCCCCAAGCAGCCAGGCCCTAAAGGAACATAACTAAGGGATCAGGACTCACTTTTCCAAAACTAACTATGCTTTATCAAAAAGGAATGTTTTAAGTTTAACCTTAAATGTAGAGATGGTGTCTGACTCCCAAACCAGATTGGGAACTGGTTCCACAGGAGAAGAGCCTGGTAGCTGAAGGCTCTACCTCCACTCTGACAGAGAGCCTGTGTTTTGTGAGCGAAGTGATCTATTAGGATAATATGGGGATATACCAGCTCTTTGATATATGAAGGGGCTTGATTTTCAAGGGTTTTCGTAAATCTTCTTATATGAAACTATATTTTACAAAAGCCTTGAAACCTGCAGAAGTGCATGCAAAACAGACAGAATACAAGAAAATGTTAACCACCAGCCATTTTCAATATCCTCAGTGACAAAGTAGGGCTGAAGCCACATCAGTACCTGGTAGAGAGTTGATATAAGAAAACACTTGTTGCACTGATTTCTCATTGCCACTGTGTGAACAAACTTTATAATGAAGAAAAACTTAATTCAAGTAACAAAATAACAGACTGTGATTGAGAAACCACAGACTAATCTTACACACATTTCACAATGACGGTTCACCACCTCAGATTTTCACCCAGACAATATCAGGACAATCTAAGTTTTTAAGTAAAAGTGCTTGGAAATATCGTATTTTCACTGTTTTGGTTTTAGCAACAGAAATGGAGATTCTTATGGCACATGGCAAATATGACATCACGGAAAAGATGGCACAGGGTTAGCCTACGAAATTAGAAGTCTGTTCCTTTGCTCCTTATTTCTGTTTTACTTTTAAGTTTCTTACCTCTTTACTTCCTGTCTTTTTCTGGTTTCCCACTTTAATGATTGCCCCTGCTCAATGCGTTTCACCTGTGCCCAGTTATCTGTGCCTTTCGTTGTGGATTTAGACTCCACGGTCTGCTGTTTGTTCCTGTTCCCTGGTGTATCCCCATACACAGTTCTTTTATTTGTTCCTGTTCTTAAGTTTCTGCCGGTTTTACAGCCTGAGCTTTGTTTTGGACGTTTTGAGGTTCTCTTCACTGCCCACCCGCCCACAGAGACTGTGAGTCCATCTATGTGATCAAATAAGATATTATTTTCTGCATTGCCTGCATTTGGGGTTCTCTAAACTACTTCCACCGTACAGTGTCACTATAACACGACAAGCAGGTTATGTTTTTACCCATGTCCATTAGATGGGATGGGTATATATTGGTGTGTGGAAGTTTCTGCATATTGATTGGCTTTAAGGGGACTGTTGGGCCTTGGTTGAGGGGAACTCACTGTGATGCAGTCATGAAGGGCTAGTTCTGAGGAGCTGAAAAGCAGATGCTCACCTGAATTTATATGAATACACACGACAAGAACCATTTCAAAGAGGTATTTTTTTTGTTTAAAAATAGTACAGTACAAAAATGATTCCAGTATTTTTTCCCCAGACAATTTAACAATAACTAGTTACAGCATTTAAAAATAAAGACTTTTGGGAACATGACATCCATCATTTATCACTTATCACCTGGTGTTTTCCTTTTACCGTAACGTTGGGCATTTCATGATTCAGTTTCCGAGCAGCAGATTCATCTTGAAGACATGCACGTGTTTATAAAGGCTGGTAAGGCATTTGAAAATTTAACATGTTGCTTTGGTTTGAAATGTAAATATTTCAGAGGAGAGTCATTTTTCTTGGTGAAGGTACCGTCTCTATCTTTTTTATAATATGTTAATAACAGCCACTATGTTTTGTCAGTATACAAAAGAAAAAAATGTAAATTCATTCACTTCCATGAAGCTGGAGAGGCATCTGGTGACAGTTCAGTCATAAAATCTTCTCTACTATATAACAATGTTGGTGAGCGTGAGGCGACCGGCACCTCTAGTCTCTGCTCAGTAGCCGAACATCTGCTGTGCTGAGCTGCTCTGGTGCTGGGGGGTGGGCGGCTGGCTCTGGCCGGATCGACCCGGCTGTTGACCCTGGTTCTGGGCCTCCAGACCCTCCCCCTGAGTTCCCTCCATCACAGGGCTGACCTGGCTGCCCTCAGCTGCCGGTACAGGCCTCCAGGGCAGATTCGGCGCCTCCAGCTGGTGGCCCATGGGGTTGACCAGAGTAGTGAGGTTGATGAAGTGGGTGACTGACTGAGCCGCTGGGCCTCCGCCGGGGCCCACCGTCTCTGGGATGAGTTCGGCGGGACGGTTGTGGAGCATGGCGGAGCCGCTGACGGTGTCGAAGGTGACGGTGAGGATGGAGTTGTCCAGCGTGAGGGGCCGGTCGCTGGCTGTCAGGTGACCCACAGCTACAGGCTGCAGGCTGGTGAACTGGGCAGGGGCTTGACTGGTGATGGGCGTGACTGTGATGTTGGTCAGCCCCACCGAGCTGTTGGGGGAGGCGGCTGATTGAGTGTTGGGGTCGGTAAGAACCACCACCTGAAACCACAGGAGCAAAACAATTAGAGTAACAACGTAAGAAGAGCATCTCATCTGCTGACTGAAAATAGTTGTTCAATTTAATTTGTTTCTATGTCTTTTACATTACATTACATTACATTTCATTTAGCTGACGCTTTTATCCAAAGCGACTTACAATAAGTGCATTCAACCCCGAGGGTACAAACCAAGAACAACAAGAATCAAGAAAGAACAAATTCTTCAAAAATAAAGCAAAACTACAAATTGCTATAAGTAAGTGCCATTTAAGTCTTTAAATCATCAGTCTCATTTTTCCAGGATTAGATGATCTCTAAAAGTTGTTTTTTAATCTCAAACAAGAGGTACGTCCATGTAAACAAGTTAACTATGATATTGAACTGGTTACATCATGTGGATCTGTCAGCCAAACATTGGGGAAAAGGGGGTGCCGACCTTCTGGAGTTGAATACGTTCAATCGCAGCTGATTTTATTTATCTTATCGTAAATCTTATATTTTACTTTCATTTTACATTGATAATTGTATTTTATTTGTATTACTTGCACTATGATGTATTACGTTTTTCCTGTCCCTTTGTTGTACATTTTACACCTGTAGAGCATTTTGGTCAACCAAGTTGTTTTAAATGTGCTATATAAATAAAATTAACATCGACATTGACCTGATCACCTAAAGTTCCCATCCTCACTCGACCATCCAGCTCAGTCTGGACAGTATCTCTTTAAGATGAGGGACATTCACATCTCATCCTACATTACATCGCATTACTTTAACTGTCACCACACATTTATTTTCCAATGATATATTGATCTGATTTCCTCAGATGTGCTGCATTAATTACCATCATGATTGTTTCATTCATTTGCTATAATGATTCTACATAGCTTAAAGTAAGTGTTCTGTCAATTTATTAGATTCACAGGTTCTATATTATCAGCCATTTAAGGGACTTTGTATTATAGTTGGATAAACCTTGGTTTTACTTTTTAATCAAATTGTATTGATTCCGACTTGAATGCTTAATTTTATTTAAATTATTCATGTGTTTATTTATGATCTATTTGCAGGTGTCCTTGGGTGTATAGAGAGGCACCATGAAATAAAATGTATTATTAAAAAGAGATATTAGTAACACAGAGTGTGAAAGCAATATTTTACTACTCATGTAAATCTTGCTTCTTTAGATTTTTATTTAGTGTGTAGTCAACTTCTTTTTCTGCCTCTTCAACAAGAAAAACTTCTACCCCTAGTTTCACTTCTAATCAGGCCACCTGCCTTGTATGAAGTCATTTGTTCTGGTTTTAGAAAAACGAGAGTTGTGAAATGTGATTGTAAATAAAAAGCATCAACTTTTTCAGTAAATCTTCACATGTACCTGCTGGATGCTCTGCACAGCAGAGCTCGTCTCAGTTTCTTCACCAACGATGACGGTGCTATATTCCGGCAGAGTTTCGTGTCTCGGCTCAGTGAAGTCGACAAACTCATCAGACTCGGAGAGCTCCGGCTCAACCTGAACCCTCTGCTTCTTCTTGGGGTGTCGGAAATGTCGGATGGGCCTTTCCTGACACATGCTGTCCTTCTCCAGGGTCAGAGTGGGCTGAGGAAAGAGGTTCAAACATTAATGATGTTTATTCAGTGAAATGTGTGATGGAAATGAGATCTTATTCATTGTCTCTCTACAAACATACATATCAAACAGGATGCCCATCATAACAAAAGGTTCCATAGTAATGCTATAATAGACAGTGGGGGCAGTAACACTATGCATGCATTCATAATTTCATATTTATAAATATATAGATCAATTGTGAATAAACAGGGACTCTGTCAGTTCTATGTTTAGTCTACATTCAAACACTACAGTACTCCACAAAGGAGATTAAATTATAAGGAGCAAAACATACATCATATTAAATATCTCATTAATTTATTACGTCTGCCAAGGAGGTTCTGTTTTCCTGTGATTATGCAAAAAAAAAATCTCTACTGATTTCCATTACATTCTGTGGAGGGGTGGGGCATAATTCAAGGAAGAACCCAATACAATTTGGAGCAGATCTTGACAAATGGGCAGATCCAGGATTTAAAAAAAAAATCTAGTTAATTAAAATGTGATCTCATTAAGGGACTGTTGAGCCATGGTGAAGGTAGGTGCTCTAGTGAGTGCATTCTTTAGACCTAGCAAGTAAACTGTTAATCTGAAAAGCTCATGTCAAACATAAACTGGGTTTTCCATGATCAAGATGCTGAAGTCTCCTTGTGCATCAGGAAAGAAGCCCACAAATTTAACTCCCACCTGAGAAATGCTGATAGACGAATCATTGATTGTCGACGTTTCCTGAAGTTCATCAAACTCATCCAGTCTCATCGACGCCACCTGGAGGCAAAATGAAAAACAGTGGAAACAGTTGAACAGGTTTGCTTTGAGGATTTGACAACAGCCACAGGCCTGAGAGGTCAAACCCACGGGCCGTGTCCTAACAGGACTCACCTCTGGGTGTTTACGTCGCAGGTGTCGGTTCATGGATGCTCGGGTGGACACCTTTGTCCCGCAGAGGTGACACGACTGGGCCTCCACCTTCTCATGGGTCAGGTGCACATGTTTCTGCAGCATGTACTCTGTCAAGTACTTCTTATCACAGGTCGCACACGTCCACGTCTTCCCCACTGCAGGTAGAAAGAGGTCAGTAGGGTCAGTCCAGCATACTGAACTCACTAAGGTAAACACTAACAGTGGGAGGTTGATGCATATACCACTTTTCTATAAAAAACAGACAAAATCATTTTGTTCGGAGGCTCATGCGATAAGCTAAAGCGCAGGAGTAGTGTTGTCACGATACCAAAATATGACTTCGATACTATACCTGCCAAAATATCACGATACTCGATACTTTCGATACGATACCACCAATACGATACAATACCACAAATACGGTACGATACCACAAATACGGTACGATACCACAAATACGATACGATACTGGTATATTTATTTATCATAGTAATAAATAAAACATCTGTATGGTTCCCTTTTTTACCAGCTTGTTCCTGCCCAGCTTTTTGAACACTTAACAAATGGTATTCATATTAGTATTAGCCTACAGCAAGATATAAATGAAAACTACATGGTGACATCATAGCATTGATTATACACGGCGATGCAGGCCTATTGTCCGTATCTGACTATATGACTACATAGTTATTTCCACAAGAGTTACATAATTTTACAGATGTGTGTTTGAGGTGAAAAAAAAGTAAAAACATGCCACCTGAGCGAGTGAGTGGGGGCGGGGCTCCGGGGCCTGTGTGTGTGTTTGCGCGCTGTCTTGGCGCGGGACAGCGCGCGCGCGCACACACACCCCCCCCCCCCCACCCCTGGCTCCGGAGAAACAACTACTTGTTTTCGTGTTCAGCCTAAGAGATGCGGACGTTACAGTCCCGCGTCACATCCCCCCCCCTCTTGACTATTTTGACTGATGGAAAGTAAAAGTAATTATAAACTAAGCTTCATATTTTTGCCTTGACGGAGGAGTTCAACATTTTGTCAAATACATTCTGTGCGGAACACGGAGGCTGGTGTATTAAAAATTGTTTTATACTGTTTTTGTACCAACTAAGTTGCTGTTAAAAGTTTAGTCTGTTTCCCCCGGTTATAGTCTTTGTGTGAAGCTAGGTTATTTGCTGTAGCTTCATGTGTGTTCATAAGTGAATGGATGTATGGAAGATGATAATGGAATCATTGCAATAAAGTTATTAAAAAATATTGATATATTTGTATTTCCAAATGTCAACATCCCTTTAAGCTGCCTGAATTAGATAAGAAAAAAAATCGATCTTTTTAAAATTCAAATTGCTGTCAGTTGATTAAAATGAGATTTATATTCTTCATGAATCTTTAATTATTTTTCTTTAATTCTTCAGGTAGCTATCTGCAGTTTTCATCTTTAGCTAATTTGAGCTGTTTTTAGTTTTAATTAACTTTCCTGGTGATTTTTACAGAAACATAATTACATGAATTCGTTTTGTGTATAATTTTTCCCTCTCGGGTTTCTAACCAAACCATCTTCCACATATCAATATTCAGAGTTTTATAGTTAACACATCCTTTAATTTCTGACTGCTGGTCTTGTATTTTATGTACTGCACATTCACTTCTGCCTCTGAACATGGCGACATTAAAGAATCAAATCACGGGCTCCCATGTACTGCTTGTTGCTGGTTTATACAAGTAACCGAGTTGTGTGTACCGGCCTAATTCTACATGAGTAACTTGCCTGTGTGGATGAGCTTGTGTGTTTCTAGAGTGGTCCTCTCGCTGAACGTCTTCCCACACAGCTCACACATGAAGTCCTTCACACCTGCAGGCACGACAATGACCACTCAGTTGCATTATATATTTTCTGTGAATATATAGATACAAAGAAACCAATAGTTTCCATTTCCTTTGACCTTTCATGAATCTGTAACATATTTTGACTCACCCGTATGTCTCTTGTAGTGTTTCAGCATGTTGACCTTTTGGGCAAACTTGCGGTTACACGCCTTACACTCATACTCTTTGATGCCCTTATGAAGCTTCATGTGATGCCTCAGAGCGTGTTTTGTCTTCATGCCTGCAGAGGAAAACATTTCCTCAATATGACAAGGAACCAAACATCCACTACTCCACGACGATTCTGTTGTTTACAGACGTGTAATGGAGCAGTGAGAACCTCACCTTTCCCACATTCAGCACACAGGAAGTCCCGGATGTCGTCATGAACCCTGAGGTGCTCCTTCAGCATGTCCTTCCTTGCGAATGATTTGTCACACTTGTCACAGCCATGGCTCTTTACCCCTGAAGGATCACACAAACACGTACATTTAACCATCATATGCAACAATAACTTGTTACCTTGCGTGTCCAGATGTAACTCTGCTTGTTTAATAATTGTCAAAATATATGTCCAAATTGTTTTTAAAATTCATCAAAAATATCCTTTTGCTTTCAATTAAATGTTTTTTCACTTTGGCCATTTGCTGCATAAATAACATCAGGGTGTATCCCAGAGCGACCTCACTGACTAAAGCATCATTACTTTTTAGATCACACATAGTAGAACGCTGCAGCCAAAGGCTCTAGATCAGGAGGGAAGATCCCGACTGGGCCCCAAGATACCAGGGACACACCCCCTGGTCTGATCAACCTGTGGGGGGGGCCTGCCATAGAAGAGGGTTTCTTGTGATTAAAAGGCCAAAACACCCGTTGAACTGAATTTATATCCCCAACATCCGCTGGTGACTGCTAGCACCTTCTAACAACTACTGGTAGTTGGTAACTCAAATTGTGCAGGAGAGCTTCAAACGTACTAGGGATATTCACCATCTTGTCCAATGCTCTAAAACCTGCTTGCTTCCCCAAGAGTATTAAGGGTATCGAAGTTCTAAAACTCAGGAGACGTTTATAAGTTTTATAATATAAATAAGAAGTAAGAGGTAGGTTTTTTCATTCATTACAATAATGCTAGGGCACAGAATGTTTCATCAACATGGGGGTTACGTCCCTGGAAAAAATGAACTACATCCATCCAGTCACATACATTCATACAGTGCAGCGATTTCTCTATCACACATCACTACCAGGCCCAGCTGCAAAGGGCAATTTGGGGTTCAGTATTTTGCCTCTTGACACTTCAACAGGCAGAATGGGAGAGACTGGGATCAAACTGCCAACCTTCTGGTTAGTGTACGACCTGTTCAACCTCCTGAGCCACAGCCAGTGAATGAAAACTGAGCAAAAAACCTCAGTCTCACAGGGACTCTGTGAGGTATACAGATGTTGAATATGATAGTTGAGTCACACCTTGTTAATTCCATGAGAAAAACTGTGATTTGTGAATATGGGCTAAATCAATTGTAATGATGGCAATAGTAGCTACAGGTCACCACGAGGATGGCTTTGTTCAAATATCTACCGTAGGAAAGTGAACATTGTGCAGAGAGATCTCAGACTGCTGCTCACCTGTGTGGATGATCTTGTGTCGTTCCAGGTTACCGATGCTATTGAAGATTCGGCCACAGATTTCACATGGGTGGATGTACCTTTAGGATGGATGGAAAGATTTGACAGCTCGTTAATTTGCTTTTCTTTTAACTTAAAGGTTCAGTGTGTAGAATTTAGTGACATCTAGTGGTGAAGTTGCATGTTGCAGCCTAATACCCCTCCCCTCACCCTCCCCTTCCAAACATGAAAGAGAACTTGTGGTAAGCTTCAGTTGTCATAAGAACTCAAAAAGGTGTAAAGTGTTACAAGTAAGTTGTTAAATAGCCAAAGAAAAATCCTCTGAGATGTGTTGCAGTAGGAGTATAAAGTAGCATGAAAAGGAAATTATCAGGTAAAGTACAAGTTCCTAAAAACTGATCTGAAGTACAGTACTTGTCCACACATACTGAAAGTATGAAGCCTAAAGGCCGGCGCATGCTTCTGCGTTTTCACGGGCCCGGAGACGCAAGAGCCCCGCCGGGCCCCTCACGCCCCTTCCTACGTCCTTACGTGTGTCAGCCAATTTTTCTAACTAGACGGCAAAGCCCCGCAAGCGTCACCCGCCTGCAAGGGCTGTGATTGGTCTGCTAACTACATCATTTCCGGAGTCGCATTTCCGGTTCATGCCCGGAAACCACGGAAGATTTAGAA
This sequence comes from Limanda limanda, assembly GCF_963576545.1. Taxonomy (NCBI): domain Eukaryota; kingdom Metazoa; phylum Chordata; class Actinopteri; order Pleuronectiformes; family Pleuronectidae; genus Limanda; species Limanda limanda. The sequence goes on from NC_083649.1 coordinate 22,618,206, forward strand.
GAACGAATATGGACCAAATAGAAGAGCACTTGGCAGAAGAGTTCCGAAACTAGGACCACTAGTATAACCCGTCACTAACCGGCGGATTTTTCCGCCAGAAAAAGACTCTGAGGAGCCGCCGTGGCGATGTAAATATATCGCTCTTCTTCGTGCCACACGCGAAGAAGATCCGACTTCGACAAAAAACATTACTCCGCCTAGTGTTCTGGCGGGGAATTGCATGGCAACCCGCGCAACGGTTGGAAAACCATGAATGACAACGAGTCCTGTGTTACAGCTGCGTGCCCGCGGGCCCCTGACAACGCAGAAGCATGCGCCGGCCTTTAGGAACAACCCTCGTTTTATGTTGCCATCTAGTGGATACTTTGTGATCTGCACTGCTAGCTGAAGTTAGTAGAAGGCGATGCCAACATTAATTTCTGTGTTTAATAACACAGCGAGCTACAAATTAAATATTCTTGATTTGCTGAACCTTATATAAAATGTTATCTGATGAGTCACCTATTTTATCAATGGCAAAACAGGTTTCTTCATATTCAAAAGGTACAGATGGATGACATTTTATCTGTTGACCACAGTCATTTAGAACCAAATTAATTTGAATGAAGACCTGTCTACAAAATGACTGTACAGTATGTAGCCTCAGGAACAATAGTTGTCTTGTGGTTACTGGTGGTATTGCTATGCGAGGTGAACAGAATTTTTTTTACATAATGCAATGAGACAATGTCTATCTGAGTTTATTTACCCATTAAACCTTAGCCATCATTGCAACAGTTGCCCTCCCGGAGCCGCCACTGATATATCTATATATATATAATGTTTCGTACAGTCAGCACTGAACAGAGCTCTGCTGACATTCTGGTTGCCAATCATTATCAAGTATTTCAGCCTTGATTCGACAAAGTTTAACAAACACAACTGGCACTTGTGAGCTGAGGGATGATTTCCCTCTGCTTCCTTGTCTTACTTCTGCACTGAAGGGTCGGGCAGCTGCTCTCGGTGTATGACCAGGTGAGCGTTGTACGTGGCTTTCAGTGCGAAGCGTCGGTTGCAGATCCCACAGCCGTAACCTCTCTCCTTGTGCTGCTCCATGATGTGCTTCAGGTACTCCCTCCCCTTGGCAAACGACAGCTAGAGAGATGCACACACACAAATAAAGATATGTTCGCCTCCATGATGCAAGTTTATATTACATCATCTGCTCTTAGATGAGGCCATTACACACCTGTCGCCATAAGATTACTGGTGAAAGAGTAAATATTTTATTTTTTAAATGTGTTTCCACACCAACCCTCTGATACTGTGTTAGTAAGTGGCTTCAGATAAAGAGTCTGCACATATCTAGATGCCTTTCAAGACGAGACCTACCTGACATTTCTTGCAGTTGTACTTGTGGTGCTCAGGATCGTCCTCATCTTCATCATCTTCTTCGTCTGTGTCGTCGCTGTCTCCTGCCGAGATGCCGATTTTCTTGATGAAGACTTCCCTCTCCTGCTCGTCCATTAAGGCGATGTCCTGAAAAACAAAAAAACAGCTCTTTAAAATGATTAAAGTCAACGGCAGCTATGATCCTGAGGGCTCTGGGTGATTTAATGAAACACGTATCCAAGGTGCTAATGGAAAACCACAGTCACATATATGCTCTCATCTAACACTATTTTCATCTTGCAGGGTGAATTATACAGTGCATTGGTTATCATGCCTTGTAATGTATAAATGTTTACAAGCTACACAAGCTTGTATGGGATAGTTTTCCGCTTAGTTTTCCACTCTGTGTGTGTGTCATCATGGTCAATTGTGATCACAGCCATGTAACAGAAGTGGTTTGGAGTACTTTGGCAGGTGTTCACATCGACTGTGTGTGTGTCTGACAGACTTTGTCACCGCAACAGAATGTCAAGAGTTCAAAGATGGTTGTGGTCAAACCCATGAGTACGGAGTACTGTTATATTGTAGAAATGACTTGAATATACCTGGTCAGAATGTCAACATATGTCTCTAAGAATGTATGTCTAGCTGTTAGACTGTGCATGGTATTCCCACCTTAGTATTGTGATCAGTGTCGTACAGTTTAACTGCAGAGGAGCTGCTCAATGGAGCAAAACAAATTGCCCAGAACAACAAAGAAAAGCTGAACATTTAAAATTTACCACAAAATAAACAAATCCAGGATCTAGTCGGTGTAGGTCACACAAGATTATCTCTTATCTGTGCATTTGTGCAGAATTTACACCAGTGTCTCTCTTTTCTCCTGTAAACCCTGGGTTGAATATCACCGTGTGACTGAATAGAGAGCTGCTGATGCTGCTGCTGATGAGACAGGAGGGGCATCCCATCAAAATGTGATGCATCAGTAACATCATGCTGATTACCATAGCACAAAGGAAGTAGCAGTATGAGCAGTCTCCTGCGTTGTTACATGTTTCCCTGCAGGTCACGGTTCAGCTACAGACTGAGCTGGCAGCAGGATTCAGGATCACTGCCTCACCTTGAAGTGAACGTGGATGTGATCTCGGAGGACGTCCACGCGGAAGAACTTGCGGCCGCAGATCTCACAGGTGTACTTCTTATCGCCGTGGGTCAGCAGGTGCTTGTTCATGTTGCTCCTGCAGGAGAACACCTGAGCACACAAACACACACATGCACACACTTTACGCACATCACTGCACTTGTGGTCACCTGGACTCTGTGTGAAGTTAGTTGACCTGCTGCCATCGGGACCATGGATCCCTGCTGCTGTGCAGAGTGCTCACCTTGCCACAGATGGGACAGGGCGACGGCTCCTTCCTGTACTTGGTCCCTTCTTCCCCATTGGCCTCCAGGTCCTCTCTCTTCAGGTGCTTTGGTCCTGTCCAGATGTAAAATGGTTGTGGTTAAGCAAAGAGCTTTATATGGAAGAAATATGGTGACAAGCTTTCTGCTACTAAAACATCTATATTTCGGTCTGTACACCCGTCTGTAACAACTACATTTACTTCAGTAAAATTGGTTAGGTATTTTTATATGCAGTCCCAGGTTTTTCTCAAAGAAGTTCCAGAATTTATTTAATTAGTATTAATAAGACTAATTAAGGGGGATAAGTATCGAATTAGCTTTTGTGAAGGCACAACTGGTGCAGTGCTCAGGGGTGTGGAACAAACTGATGGCAGAAAACAGATCGTAGACAGATACCCCAGATTCACATCTCTTTCTGCCACAATAAGCAAAAAGGGTTTTTAATCAAACACCTCAGTTTAAATATGTATAAAATATCAATGTTTGATGACGTTTTTGCAGGATCACTGATAAAACCATCTGCATTGCTTCATAACATAATATGATTGATTCTGTCAGGATATGTTGCCCACAGCTGTTTAACACTGTGTGAAAATCTACAGTTCATTAAATGCAGCATTGTGACAGCAGCAGGACACATACTGTATGTTCTGAAAATCCATTATGATCTCATTACATTGCATGCAAGTGACACTTGACTGCCCCCACACACACAAGATATTACTGAGTTTTTTTAAATCTGTGTCCATGGCAATGTGAGGCACAGTATAATTATGACTAAAAGCATACAGGATAATTGCGATCATATTGCTTCACCTTACTATTTTCATTAATTTGTATCCAGATTGTACACATTAACTGTAGAAGACAATCCCACACGCTCTGCCCCAGGCTGCAGCTCTGTGTGAACACATGTAGCCCCCCCCAACATCCAGAAAACAATATCTTTTCCTGGAGAAGTGTCTTTATGTTTATTTAGGTATTGTAACCATGCTCCTCTGTGATTGGCCCACGTGTTGCACAGTGCTGAGACCATGATGAAACTCAACACAAAGTCAATATTTCAACAATTTCTCCTGATAACAAAGCAGCGTATGAAGTAGCCTGTGCTAGGGCCTGGCTCCCTGGTCGTGTGTGACTCACCCACACCGTGCCTCCTGTGGTGCTCCTGCATCACGTCTTTGCGGTAGAACATCTTGTTGCAGATCTCACAGGAGTAGAGCTTCTCGCCGTGCTTCTTCTTGTGCTTGGAGAGGTTGCTGTTGGTGGAGAAGAACCGCGAGCAGATGTCACACTGGAATGTCTTGTCATCTGGAGACAGAGGGAAATGACATCCATGAAAACTTAACATGATAAGACCTGGTAGCAATGTGATAATTTCAATGGGTGACAAAAAAACAGGGATGTGATTTTATTTGAACAAAAAAAAAAATACAACAGATGCTAGAGTTTGTGCTACCTGTCCTGCAGTTGTGGAACTTTAAGGCATTTTCCAGGCGGAAGGATTTCTCACACGTGTTGCATTTGTATTTGTAATCCTGGTCGGGCTGTTGGGTTCACATGAAAAGAAGATATTAGCCGGCGCTGGGGGTAAAAACCCTCGAGGTGGCAAGTTGCCGTGTCACTCACCATGTTCTTGCTGTGCTTGTAAGAGATGTGCTGCTTCAGACTCTCCTTGCGGCTGAACAACTTGTCACATTCATCACACTTGAACAGTTTATCACCTGCGGGGTCATACAAGAGAGACACTTAAACACTTTGCTCCCGAGAAACTTTTATTAGCCTGGGAACCCATGTAACTAGGACACGGTCTGGTTTTGGCCCGTGTGTGTGTGTGTGTGTGTCAGAAGGTACAAAATAACTTATTTGAAAGAAGAGATTTTCACTCCACTTGATGGAGGACTTACTTTGGAGTTTCTCTCCACATTCTAAACTTTTAGAGCTGAACAAACAAAAGAACGTTTTGAAAGATACCCTTTTCCAAGATATCTCTGAAATATAGAAAGACTAGAGAGATAATCTAATACTAATACTGATCAGAAAACTACATCCCATAAAGAAGTCACAATGAGGTATCTCTGAATCAACATCCAATATAGATTTAAATAATCATGACATAATATTGGTGACAACCAATAAGATTAGAGACATAATCAACATCTTATTTAGACTAACCACTGATTGTCAATATAGCTGTGTTCAGATCCACAGTGAAAGGGGAATGTCAGTTCAGTGGACTTCCAATCAAAAACTCCTGGTAACGTAAACACATCGGCTACCTGTTGCTGCCACTGTGGAAAGATAACGCTACACTAGGGCTGTTCAAATAAAACACAGATTATATGGCCTTCTGAAACAAAAACTGATACCATTACTAGATCTATTGTTTTTGAATGAATGTAACTTGTGAAAAAATAAATTATTTGATGATTTTACAGGATGTATCATGACATTATGTAAAAAAAAATATTTTCTGTTCTAGTGTCATCTATGAAAGCTGTGCTGAAGCATGTGTATTGAATTAAATTACACTGCTGTGCTAATTTAAGCTTACTACGAGCATTTTTTACATTTTAACCACTTATATAGACATGCAAATAATCATTCCGTTACTTACAACAGTAATTACATACATATAATATATATAATATTATATGTATGTATGTATAATAATAATAATAATGTGAGCTTCGATAGTTTAATGGCTGATCCACTTGCAATTATTTTAAGCGCACCATCGAGGCGCATTGACTGATGGGTATTTTTTCTTGTCAGCTTCTGGCGAACGGATGAACTAGGTCTCATTCATTCACAATCTTTTTACTCTTCCCGCCTCCTCCTTTTCTTATCAGCTGGCTTTTGGATGTTTACAGTCATCCAATCAGATTTGGTCATCTCAATCAGCCAATCATTCTGTTGCAGTCATACTTTAATCTAGTCTCCTTTCTTTCGTTGAGTTATTCATCTCATCATATCCACAACATTTTGTTGGTCCCATCAACCAGCATCAATATCTAGTGCCCAGGGTTTTTTCCAATACTATGCAATCACACCCCCTTTCAATCATGATTACATCACAATGTGTCTTAGAGCCAAAAGACTCACATATACTGTATATCAATTTCATTTCTTATTGTGCATGTAGATAAATCTTCAAATGAAGGTTTACTGGAAATTATGTCATTTTAAAAGTTGACATTAACTGACTAGGATAAATACTAGGTTAAATTGTGTAATTTTGCAGAAAAATAATGAAATAAGTTTGACACTCTTTCGAAAGCTAACGTTTGGTTTTCAGATCTCCACGTACCATGAGATCGGATGTGCCTGTTGAGGTTGCTGCTGTTCTGGAAGACCTTGTTGCAGAGGGAGCAGCGGTACACCCTCTTGTGCTCTCGGACTTTGTGTCTCTTCTGCACAGCTGTGCTCTCTGGAGCTCGCTCTGCCGCTGCCCCTGAGGCCACCGGCTCCGACCTTTCCACCGGGGGCTTCACATCTGCACACATCAGGCAAAGAGAGATGTGTCATCCTCGGGTGATATGATGTTTACCATGTACACATTCTTAGCTTAGTGTGTCAGCATGCCAACATGTATTATTAGCACTGAACCCAAAGAGCAGCTGATACATAACTAGTCTTGCAGCTATTTGGTTCCTAAACCTACTCCCTCTTCTTCCATTCCAGGCAGTGATTTGCAACATTTTCCCAGAATGCCGTTCACCAGCATCAACAGAATGTGCCTGAGCCTGCTGTAACTTGCTCAGCTCAGAATGATGTCATACACAACACATGTAAATTGAGAGTGATGGTGATGGTGTAGAGAAAGTAAGGGAACAACTCAGAGGGAATAAAGTAGGAGCTGTGTGTGTTACATTAACCAGAGTGGAAGAACTAGTTACATGTGGTGATCAGTGTTGATATTGTGGCTACAAACAAATAAATGTACGGAAATTAAGAATCATAAAAATAATCTTGATTAGTTGTGAAGCTTTCACTGCAAGTCGGTCCTTTACGGCCCAAGATGCAGGAGTAATGGAATCTCCTGATGCATCTGGGTGCGTTCAGACCTGAAATTAGCTCCGATCACTCAGGACGGATGTTTAAACCAGATCTATAGAAGCTTGCTCTTTCATGGGCTGACTCAAATCCTGTTGTTTACTGATTTCAGATCCTTTACCACTGTTCAAACGTCTCTCAACATTACACCAGACACGTTTTCTAATAAACTGGTCCAAAATATATCAAAAGAATAAACTGTAAAGTCTAAATTGTTTCCTCAAACCTGGCTGTTTGCTCTCACCTTTGTTTTTGCCTGCCCCCGGCCTGCGCCCCTTAGTTCTCCTTCCTCTGCGGCCCAGCTTGGGGACCCGATGTACAGCGGGGGGGCGGGTCTCCTCCTCTTCAGGGCCCACCAGGCTCTCTTCTTGGGGCAGGTGCTGGTCATCTGGGAGCTCATTTACTGTGTTCATCTCATCGAGGTGACTCAGCGCGTTGCCTGTGATAAACAGTGGGAATAGAGGATTCAGAGGGAGAAACCCTGACACAGCATTTCCTCAGGTGAGGTGTGCCGATGGTCGGATTTTTACTCCTATTGGAGTCAGTTTGGAGGAAACACAATCAATTGCAACAGAAAGCTTGAAAAAGATAGAATTTCACTAAATGTAATAGAAACAAGAGTAAATATTTCTAAGAGCAGTGACTGAAGTGATGGATGTTACGTTGACCTGTGTTGGGCTTTTCAGCCACTGGTGGCACGTGAGCTCCACTGTTCTCTGAGGTCTCTGAGTTAGCAGATAAAGACGTCACATCTGAGGAGAGGAGACAAAAACTATAAAGATACTTTTCACACTGTTCCCTTACTAATCTACAACAGGGGCTGTAACACCAAATACCTTGTGGAAGTGGCTGAAGTGGAGGCCTCAGCACGGGCTTCTCCAACTTCTTGGCGTAGAAAGCTCCGTACCAGACCCTCAGCTCTGTGCCCGGAAGCACATCCTGGGAAACAGACAGCAGAGGGGAAGGTCAGAACCATTTCCTGTTGGAAAAGACTCAGGTTCAGGACGGACACAGGTACCTGGGAGGTGTTGAAGTACAGGTCGTCGTCCTGCTGGTACGCCGTCAGGTTCTGGTGGTTGTGATCGGCCGCAGGACGCACCAGCATCATCCAGTTGCAGTCTTCTTCACAGCTGGAGTCAAAACACACCACCAGGCCATCCCTCTGGAAGATCTGTGCATTGTGGGAAGGGAGGACGTTAACATAGCAACAATCACACAGTCGCGGATCAAGGACTTCAAACGGGCCCAGGATTTACACAGAGGGGCCAATTATATGTCCAACATCCATGAACAACTCCTGATTCAGTAAGATGGACATCAAAGTCATTCATTGTTTACTGTTAACTTTGAAAAATGTGCTTGAAAAATAATTCAGTATTTGTTTTGTTTTTTTGAAGCTTTTCTGAAGAACACCATTTTTCTAAAACTCAAAACAAATGGTCTCATTTACGATTAGAATTGTAAGTGACTACTTATTTGGACAGGACAGCGGCACTTTAGGGACCAATCAGATTTCAGTGCCTCATTGGCACCATCCCTTGATCCGCTACTGCAATTACAGCTATTCACGTAAAATAAAACAGGCACAAAATGTGTCCACTCTACAAGTAAACTCATGGTTCATCAGGCTCCACCTTCAGAGGAAACGCTCCTTCCTTCTCCAGGTGGTGGACCCTCTTCGCCTCAAAGGGGCCGAACCGGGTTCTCTTGACCAGGCGCCGCAGGACGAACACGCCCTCCTCCCCGTCATCCACCGCTCTGATCTCCAGGCTGTTTGGTAGAGATGACCTGATCCAAGACCGGGACAGTATGTGTGTTATGAAATGGCAATAACATCAAAAATAATTTTCTCAGTTGTACGTCACGGTGTGATCACACATGCTCCATGGTATTTTCTACACCATTTCAAAATAAAATATTTTCCTGAAGATACAAATGTAGCAGTTGTAGGGCGGAACTTAGAGAGCTACACACTCACATTATCCCTCTGGAAAGTGAAACAACATGACACTTGTAAAGGCTTTGTATTCCCTCCTCTCCCTCTTCATCACATTTAGCTCTCATCAATACGTGTGACAGACTGAACTTCTACCCAGGAGTCCTTGTGCTTTATCGCTGCAGATCCAGGATCACGTCTGCTGCCACCTCGTGGATCGTGATCATGGATTATGATTACAACCAGATTGCTTAGATATACAATATGCCTACTCACATATACTATAATACTGGTAATACCTCCATCATTACAATTATCATAACTGCTTCCTTTATCTCTTGTCCTTTTTCTTGTTTAAATTCATTAACCATTGATAAACCTCTTCATTTATTAAAGACACTGTTTTTCTTATGAATGTTATATTGATTAATTGCTGTTGATGTGCTCTGTTATTCACAGCCTTTTTTACACTTCTGTCCATCCTTGAAGAGAGATCCCTCACTTGTGACTCTCTCTTAAGTTTCTACATTTTTCCTAGTTTGTATTGTTTCTCCTCAAACTTTTTTTGAGGGTTAACGGCAGAGGATGTTGCACCTTGTTTAGCCCTATGAGGCATATTGTGATTTGTGAATATGAGCTATAAGCATCAAATTCGATTGATTTTCAGCCTCCTGGGGGAGATCCAAGGTCAGCATCATGTTTGAGGAGACCCCAGCAGGCCTGATGTCAGTACCAGACATTTTTAGAATTGTATATCTTCTATGGATGGGAGATCTCAATAGTTTGGTTGCACTTTTGACCTGCCACTCACTCACCGAGCTCGGCTGAGGACGAAGGAGTCCTGGACGGTCACCAGTGGTCCCAGCTCAGGACACTCTGTGTCATGGTACTGGCCACATTCCTCGCACCCTGTCAACACACATCACACCTGTCATCACAGCCTTCAGGTCACACATACACACACGTACACATACCAAATTAAATTAATTCTTTCAGAAAACTTCTAGGAAGGCCAAATCACTTACGTTTTGAGAACACCTGCGTGTTGTTGTTTTTTAAAAAACTATAACAACATTTAACCTATTTTCAAACCAGTGCAACCAGCAGAGGAAGTACACAAGGATTGACAGGACACAAGGTGAACATCCTCAGGTACTTGGCAGTGCACATCAGAATCTCACACGCACGCACGCCCACACACAAACACACACAGAATGACAGTTGGATTCATACTCACAGATGAACTCATCTGGTGTTTGCTCAGCCATCACTGGAACCTACACACAGGAGAAGCTGCTTTATAAGTGCTCACGTAAAGGGATCAGGATAGTGAAGGTGTGCAGGGATATGAAGGAACTACTTTCGACTGGAGCTCAGTGAACTTCAGAGCCTGTTTAACCGGGGACACCTGAATGCACCGGGCCGCTGTCACCACACAAGCCGCGCGTTACAACAACATCCAGTGTGTGTTTGTGGTGCGCGGGCCACACAGCTGGAGCGTGTGCATGTTAATGCGCGCAGTCCGTGCAGGAGACGGGATCCGGGATTTGAATCGCTCCCAAAGTGTAGCCGGGTTTTAACTCCGATCTGAGCGGCTTCGCTGCACTGTAACAAAGAACAGGCGGCATGGCGGATGGACCGGAGACGCAAACCTCCAAACCGGAGTCGAGGCTGTTCAGCGGGCAGCGGAGCGCGGTGGCGAGGGGGCAGGAAGCCGGGAGCGGACCGGGCGAAGCGGCTGCAGCTGCTCCACAGGACCGCGGAGGAGTCCGGGGGCAAAGCGACGCGGAGTGAGAGGAAAAGCCTTTACCTTCCCTGCAGGAGACCCTTCATTTATCCAGTCCTGACTCCGGGTTCCAATCCGCTCCAGAGACGGCGCAGGACCGGAAACCAGCCGCGCCCAGTGCATTATGGGGGCTGTAGTCTCACCATTCACGATATGTTAACAGCGGCATCAAACTGGAATTTGGCAATAACCGATAGTATAATAATAATAATTAAGTAAAAATGTGGAATATGACCAAAATGGCCACTAAAGGCAAAATAGCAGGCTTCCTGTTGCGTTTTTCAAATTGCACCTACAGACTTTTTTGTTTGTCTGGTCATGATACACCTGTGTATCGATTTTTGTGAAGATTGGTCAATGTGAACACGTTCCGGGGGTCTTGGGGGGCACCGTTGAGCCATTTTGCGACGCCCATTGAAAACTCTAATGGTAAATCTTCACCACTTTCTAACTTTCTGCAAATTTTGGTAAGAATTTTGAGCATGTTAAAGCCCTCAAAAAGCCAATTCATTTGCCAGAATAATAATAATCCTTACAATTTCATTAGGGCCTCACGTCTGTCAGTGCCTGTCAGTGCTCGGGCCCTAAATAATGGTAATCAATAAATTATGAATAACATGAACAATGATACATTTACTTCATTTATAGAGCACCTTTCAAAACAGATTCAAGATACATATATATCATTAGTTCTATTATATTGATATTACCATCCCTTTCTATAATGTTATTTGTTTAAGCAGTGGTAGATATTGGCTTCACTGACACAACATAGATAAACCCTAAATCTTCACTGATTACAGTAAAAGTTATATTGCAAAAAGATTTAAGGGATGTTCATCAAAGTTAGTGATTAATGTCATGGAGACCTCCAGAAAGTTGATCCTTGAGTTGTCGAGATATCATTTTATATCTGAAGTGGCATCTTAAGTCCTTACAATGTTGAACAGCAGTTAGTGATCAGTGCATCGTCAGGTACATGGAAATAACTTATGTACTAGTTTGCTCCCAGGTCAATATCCTTAAAGACATACATGTGTGCATTTTTAATTTAAACAAAATGTTATCGGGTTTATTTTCAAATTGCTGTAGCTGTTATATTCCCTGATAATGATTATATTGAGGATAACATATAGTTTAGATAAGTATGCAGCAGGAAAATAACTTGAAAACAATATGGGAACAATTTCTCCGTGTAACGGTGCGCCCCAAAAATGTGATGATTTTACACAGTGACCTGAGCAAAGGCTTCTTAAATTCAAGCCCTAGATCTTCATTACGCCGGCTGTCCTCACCATACAGCACGTTAAGTATGGAAGCATTCTCCAGATCCCTCACTTTAAAATATTAATGCATTAATGTGAACATACTCCACTACAGATAAAGCCCTGTATTCAAAATCTGGTAATCTCTGTAAAGCTGTATAAGTATTACCAGCAACATGTACTTCCATAATGTAATGTATGTTGAAACTACGATCCATGATATATTAATGTGTAAGAACCACATCTGTTGTAGTTGGCTGAGGTGGAAAAAAGTCTGACCAACAACTCACCCTCAGTAAAACCATCAGTCTTATGAAGCCACTTCTGTCTGTAACTTAGTTGAGTGTATTACGAATATTTCAAACTAATATTTCAATAACTGTTTTACACTAATGATTTCTATTTCTCAGGAGTCAATACATGACTACACTTGCTTATTGATATTAGAGTTGGTTTGTTTTTATTGGGCTATGCATGCAATTGTTAATTAGCTGACTCAAGTCATATTACTTTCTGCAAAATCATATCTAAAAAAACATATTAACTTAAAACTTTTAAAATAAGTTATTGAAGTGGATGTCTATCATTTATTTATACTATAATTAATTATGTAATTTTTTGCATTGGAATTATTTGAAAATGTTTCTACATGGTCTGTTTATTGATTAGAAAATAAATATTTTGGGAATAAATAAAAAAACTAAAATAAATTATTTTCCTTCTTCACTACTTGTTTTGGAAGATGTTCGTACAAATGTTGTGGACTACACCGTATATTTCTCTCTGAAATGTAGTGGTGCAGTAGCATCACACCATCAAATAAAAATAGTTGAAAACACGAGTACCTCAAAAAATGCATTTGTTATTTTTCGACCAGCAGAGTGGGACAATGTTGACTCTTTATGAATGAAAAGCCACTGTAAACTAACAGAAGTAAAAGAACACATCAACATGTAGTGATTTACATTAGCACAGGGCAGACCACCACAATCTGTTATTGCTGAAAATTGAAATAACTCGATGTATAATAGCTGCAATCCCTGCACAGAAGTGACTGAGGCTCTGCAGCAACAGTGAGGTCACTGTGCACAAAAAACAGATGCCAGTGAAGAAAACATCAGGAAGCAGTTTATTAATCACAGACAGCCCTACTGCTCACTGAAAGCTGAACTGCACCCACAGCTTGCACGAAGCAACGGCTCGGAAGCTGATCATGATTAAAATGACCCGTTTTATTTTGACAGGATGTTATTCAGCCTGAATCTTAGCTTTTTTATATATATATATCTATGAACAGAATATGGTCGATGGAGAGCAGGCGATGAGATGTCTGCCTTGTAAATACAAAGACACAACTGTGTCCGCAGGAGAGCGCAGTCATGGACAGTGAGTGTTATTAATTCTCAAGTCGTCTTCTTGATGACAACACTCCGTTAACAGATATGTGCATAGGCTTTTTGATTATAGACATTGCTGATGTTGCAGGAACTTGGTGGCGCGCTATCCCAACAGCTCGCTGCCGTCCCTCAGCTCTCTGATGGTGCATGCGGCCTCTAGACCACGAAAGTGACACTGAGTCCAAGTGTAGGACAAGCCGACGTCCACTTCAACATCCTCAGAATATCTGTAAGGCAATCTGTTGATTCGGATTCTGAGCACATTACCTAACTGAAGAAACAGTAGTACAGGATGTGCAGAAATGTCTTCAATGGAAAAAAATACAATCATTAGCTGGATTAAAAAAAAAAGGAGTCAAATCAATCTGGTTGCTCCCAAACATGTTCACACTTTCTCTTGTTCACATGTTCAAAGTTACATCCTTTTTAAAAAATTAAAAGAGAGAACAAAAATTTCATTCAGATGAAAAGCTGGATTGAAGAGCGTAGAATGAGTTCAATTAGTGCGTCACCCGGCAAGTATGGCCAAATGGATTATCACAGTCCAGAGATAAAAGGTTCATTCTGTTCCCTTTTACAATCCTGCTGATAAGAGAAGTGTACAGGAGGAATCATTTGGGAAGACAGACAAAAGATGCATATATCATTTTTTTAACTGTAGAGGGGAGGAAACATAAAAAGCTCATATATAAATTTAACGTTTTCTTTAAATGGGTGGTGGTGAACGATCAAACAGCCTCTGCATAAGATAATCATAATTAACTTGTAAGGACTGGTTTGATATGTTTGTTAAAAACAAGGCTTCTGCTTTTATCGATAACTTTGTAGAACTTAATGCTTATAACTTATAGCTTTTATATGCAAATGACATACAGCTGTTAATTATTGATTTGGAATAAAACATGGATTTTAAATGTTTTAGAAAAAAAGAAAAAGTTTGATTTAAATACCCTACTTCATAGTTTTAGTGTCAATAAGTAGTTCTATCACTATCTCCCACTTGCACTAGTCATGCAGTGAACAGATCAACTCCCTTTGTGAATGTTTTCAACACAACTCAGACCTAAAGAGGAGTCTCTAACACAAGAGCAGCTCTTGTCATTGCACTTTAAATAAAAGGTTTTCTAAAACTGTGCAAATCATACAAACACCGCTCTGCTCTTCGTCTTTGGTCCCGTTGGTCCACCGTAGGAAACGTTACGGTTTACAGCAGGGAGAGCTAACTCTCTATCTTCATTGAGGTAAAGAGCGATGGCCCGCACCAGTCCCGTCTGTCCGTAACAAGGCCGTAAAAGCACTTAAAACGATTTCAAAGTTTTGCATAAAATTCAGATAAACAGAAACATGCAAAATGATATCCTCTGAAATGCCATCAATCCAGGGCAGGATACGGTCATCCACACATGCACACAATTGCTTTTGGTGGAACATCTGCTTCTTGTAGGAAGCACTTATGCAGGATATGGCAGTAAAAGAGGATATTTTTCCATCTGCACAGCTCTCCCATTCACAATGCAGGAGCCCCAGTATGCAGGCTGGGCATTAGGGGGAGTTGGTTAGCCAGGAGGTTTGCCGATGTAAGTTTTAGATGGGGTGGTAATGGTTGTTGTGGGAGTGACTGAGGTGAGAAGAGAGTGGAGGGGTCACGCATGTGGCTCCCCGACGGAGGTAAAGCCGTTGGTTTTGCTCTTGTTCTTACTCTTGCGGCTGAGCATGCGGCCGAGTGTGGCTGTTCGGCTGGCGCGCTCCACTGCGGCCGGAGACTCGAGGTAGACCAGGTCATTGTGGGACTGGCTCATCCCCGGGTCCTTGCGCTGGTGACGGCGCCGAAAAAAGAGCTTGGCACTCTTCCGTAGGAAACTGCCTGTAGCAGAGAAGCAGAGGACATTCAAGATACATCCAGACAAGTGCTGCATTCCAATCTGTGTACTTACTCATACTTATGCAGAGGTGCGTTCACAATGACAACATTAGGTGAGCTATGAATAGATGGAATGTGCACTAAGAACTGTCAAAAGAGAGCATAGGAACAATGGACACTTCTCACCCTCAACCTTTGCCATCTTGGCTACAGACCAAGTGTGATTTACATTCTGCATGACACAGAGGGTACAGTAGTAAGGGCAAGGAAAACATCCACTTTCAAGTCCAGCGAGAAAAGTAGCTAGAAGATATTTTGAAATGTGAAAATGGTCGCATTTAACTGCCATTTCCAGTGCATGTGCATTGGGACAACTCAGTGTGAATTTGTCAGAATCTCAACACTATATCAGTACAGCACACGGTGTAGTACAGGTGAGTATACTGACATAAGAAAACTTATTTGAAGACAGCTGAAGAATCAGTGGTACAGAACTTGTGTCAGTTAGAAATTGATATTGGAGAGAACTAGTGCAGTGCCTGTTCAAAACCTGGTTGGAATGGGCTGTTTGCTTGGCCTGTGGTAAAACACCTTTGCCAAAAGTACAAGTTAAGGTTTACATCCAAATCAACTCGTATCACATGTGTAGTAGTGTCTGTATTAAGTGTATTTTGCCTTTATAAGAATATGGATTATTGAGCTATAGCCAAAAAGCTGTTTTGAGAGGTTACAATGAGCTTGACCTTTCACACCCATTTCATCATTAGGTACATGCACGTGCATAAATGTTACCAAAATTAATTTCCTAAAGGTATCCTGAGATATTATATCCATGAGCATGGGGTCTCCAGGTGTAGGATTTTGAGGATTATTGGATGTGTAGATTACTTCAGGTAGGCTGTGAACTAAAGTTGATACATACAAAATACGTTAAAAAAGATACGGCAATATGAGAAGATGTCAGTCGTCCAGTCTTGACAAACTAAACACCTTTGGAATTCTATGACAATTGAAGGTTTCCACAGGTCCTGTTTCATGTTTGGAAGAGGAGGGTGAGGGGTATTCACTGCAACATGCAACTTCACCACTAGATGTCACTAAATTCTACACACTGAACCTTTAAGTAGCCAAGAATGGACAAAACAAACACTGACTCTAGAGAAGGCGGAGGAGCTTTTATGTTACCTGAAGGTCACCATACATTCTCCAACACATTTTCAAGGGGAGGGGTGTTCAGGTGATAATAATGCGCAACAATACCAACAAATGCAACACACTGAACCTCTACAATAGTCTACACTACAGCTAGCAGAAGCGACACATAACTAGAGTACCAAGAATACTGCAGGTAACTTGTGAAGGAACTTACTCATCCACACATGTGTGCTTAGCACTGCATTCCTCTAAGATGGCAGTGAAGTTCAGAAAAGAAATTATGTCAGAGTAGGACGGAAAGAGAGAAAAGAACAAAAAAGCAAACCGCATCACAAGAAAAATATTTGAGTTTTGCCAATAAGTTAATGTTTTCTGAGGATTATAAGTAAAATCTACAGTATAGAATACTAATACAAAGACCGACAAGTTGACCATCTCCATGCACAGTCACACATGTCTCCTCAATGAGTCCCCTCTGTGCCCTCTTACCTCTAGTCTTCTTGCAGTTGGCCTCAGACACACACATGGATAGCGAGCTATGGTCCATTTCCTCTCCTGTCTGGCTCTCCCACTCCTCTGGGGGCCGGCCTATTCCACTGGGTCCCTCCTGGGGCTCCGACACCTCGGCAGTGCTACTGGTCCCTGATGCAATCGCCACGGTCACATCTTGAGTGGAGCTGCTCTCTGACATCGAGGCATCCATCGCAGCAGCGTAGCCCGCCATCAGAGCTAGCTCATCATCCTGGGACATGGGCGTCTAGAAGCATATTCAACTATTTTTAGAATCAATTTCTAGTAATTTCATGATCAACCACACAGGAGGGTAGGACAATGGCTTAAAAAGCTTTTTTGTAAACTGGCAATCCTCCACCTATCTCAGTTCCATATTATTTAAAACCCTGTTTATGAAACAAGTGAAACAGTTTTACTCAAACAAAATAAGATTAACAGCATGATGCACCAGTAAAGAGTTGCTGAGATCTGGTTGGCTAGTTCGTCCTTACTTTGGCGATGCCAGAGATGATGATGGTACTCTTCTTCACCGGGGACTTGAGCTTCTGCTTGGCCGACTGGTGGAGTTGTCTGATGGCGGCCTCGGCCACCGGGTCTGTGCCGTTGAGCATCAGTAGCTCGGTGTCAGATGAGGACAGGGCCTTGCTGACCGTGGTCCCCAACATAGACACGTCCTCTGAAACACGCCGCTGAGACAGCTTGGGCTTGATGATCACAGGTTTCTGCGCAGGGTCTGAGCGAAGTGAAGATTTGTTTAACATTTCACAGTGTGCATTGCAGAGGTAAAAAGAAAAAAATGATCTCAGTAATAATATCAGAATCCAGAAACCTGTGCAGCTAAATTATATTCAACAACATTATTGTTTTTTACCTGGTCTTCAATGGAAAAGCCCTATTTACAAAATCGTTCTATTGTGGAGATCAGCACATTTAAATGTCTGTCATCATGCTAAGACCAAATTGCTGAACCTGAGATGACGTCGCTGTCATTAAGTATTTATAAGGTGTAAAGGATCACTGACACAGTTATATTTACCACTTGGACATGTTATCTAAATTAGAAATTGTAGGCACTTTAAACGTATTTAGGGAAAGAACTGGTCTAGCAGTGTGTTTGAACAGTTCAAAAGATGCAATCAAGTTGCAGGTACATCACACAGAACTGTCCCATCACTCTATGCTCTGCATTGTTTTTGTTTCCAGGGTGTTTGGTCCCAGCTCCAGCTGCAATTTATACACATAACAAGATTCATGCACTGTACTGAGGCTCAGTGGTGCTTTGAGCTACATCATAATATGTGCACAGTGGTGACCATGTTTAACATATTAAACAATGTTAAACATGTTGTGATCAGCCTGACACACAAAACTAACCAGAGGCGGAGGGGAGTGGTATATATAATGTTAGGTTATACAGACATTTCTCTGCTAACCATGGTACTGAACCATTTCAATTTAATGGCATAAAATTTTCACAAAATGGAGCCACCAACAAATCCATCTAGTGAGCGATGTTACTGGCATGGATAAAAATTGGTTTTATTGATTGGAATGGTTATTCAATTTCAAGGGTTATTCATACAAATTATTTACATTAAGACAATTTAAATAATGATATGAAGATATTTACTGTAAATTAAGTCGATTCACGTGGAACAGTTGTGATTGTTTAGAGAAACTCTGCATTTGAAGGGCTAATTATATTTGCATTGCTCAGTGACATTAAAGCATCATCATATTGTATATCAACAGGAGTAACAAGCTTGTTGCCAATTACAGTGACTCTACAACAGATCTAGTAGGTGCTAAGACTTGAATGTTGAATTGTTTTGACAAAGGAACTCACATCCATGGAAATGTGAACAAAGAATCTCAGTGCACTATTTATATTTCCATCTACTGAAACTTTTCAAAACAACCAGTACTAGAATCAAAATGAATTAATAAAAGAGGTGTTTCTGCGTCAATAGTGTTGAGTGTCACTGTACCCATGTTGAGTCCAAGTGGGAGTGGTCGACCTGGCTTGCTCTTCACTGCAGTGACGGTGGTGACCACCGTGCCACAGGGCATGACCGTTCGGTCCATCTCCACCCTCTTATTAGAGGCCGGGGTCGGAGGGTGCCAGGACCTCACCTCGCTGGGCTCCAGGTAGGTAAACTGAGGAATATGATTCAACACATTAAATACTATAACAAGGTGTGAGTGAAAACCTGAGATGCAGAAACAGAATCTAACTCTTTGTAGTAACTGGGATGCGAGTGCTACCTCAGTAGTCAATGATCCAGTCACCGTGTCTTTGGTCATGAGTGCAAATGTTTGCTGTCCTTTGGGATGTTTTTTTACAAGATCAAAAGGCACTGACACCTGACCTAGTAAGGAATCTAACAGAAAGAAAACACACCTGATTTAGTCGTGGAATGCCAAAGCACATGACAGTCAAAGCTCGTGAACAAAATTAGTTTGTCATCAAAAGGAAGGAGAATTTTCCTTACTCTGTTGAGGTTGTCCATCATTCATCAGCTGAATAATGAGCTCTTTTGATCGTCCATTCAATTCACTGGTGAAATAGAAAAATAAATCCACTTGTATTAAAGCAAAAGACAAACTCCATCTCAAAGACCGTGGTGGTTTGCAGACTTACAAGATAAATGGCTGGTCCCACGCAGGATTGGTCGCGTTCTTCAAAACAGACGTGTTGAACTTCTGTGAAGGATCATCTAACTGCAGTACACACAGAGGATTCATGCTGCCTACAAACACAACAAAAACAGCTCAGTTTGCATCACAGGAGGCAAACAGTGTGTGTTTGTCTGAGAACTAACTGGAAATTATGTTAGTTCTTCAAGTCTTTTGACAGTTGATTAAACCAAATCTGCTTTTGCATGATTACATTTTGCTACGGTCACTTCCACAGCTTCACTTTAATGGACAGAGGGAAATTCCACCCACACTGCGTATGATGAACAGTGCATATGTGAGACCAGATTCACAAAGTAAAGGCAGATAAAGTCCATTTATAAGTGAACTTTATCAGCCACAGGCACTTTCTCCTAAGGAACGCATCAGCTTAAAGACAGGAAGTGTCAACTGAAGCCAAGTATAGAGGAAGGAAAACAGAGTGTGATGCTGTGTCATGTCTCTGCTGCACAGTATCGAGCTGAATACTTAAGAAGACACTGACTCACAGTTAGAGGGTGACTCATCACAGAAACTACCAAAACAAAGTTGTTGGAGACGATGTTGTTGTCAAAGACTTAAATTAAATAGCCTCTTATCAGCTGAAAGCATGTTTTCCTCTAGTGTCATGGCCGACAACACAAAGTTCCCTTTGGTCCGTAGTACCACCATGCTGGGTGAGGTAACACTGATGTGAATTTATTATGAACAGCTTTGACCAGTAGACCAACTCTTACCCTTAACCCTTGAAATTCCACATTAACTCGCAAACTACAGGCAGTGATAACCCTTCCCAAAGGCAAGCCGGATGTAGTTATCTGTTCCATGTTTGACTTGTTTGTAGCTTTAGTACTGGGTGCTAATATCTACAACACTCAGGAGACATTACAAACTTAACATGCGGGCAAAATATTTCTCTTAAAAAACATTTTACAGCACAATGGAAGTATTTATAAAGGTGTTAAGGATTACTGACACATTGTTCTATTTACCACTTGTACACTAGATTATACATTGTAGGCACTTTAAACTGTTTGGGTATAGATCTTGTCTGATGGTGTACACAGTTCAAAAGATGTAATCAAGTTTCCGGTACATCACACAGAACTGTCCCATCACTCTAAGGTTTGAATTGTTTTTGTTTCCAGGGTGTTTGGTCCCAGTTCCAGCTGGAATTTATACACATAATAAGATGCATGCACTGTACTGAGGCTCAGTGGTGCTTTGAGCTAAACCCTAATATGTGCACAGTGGTGACCATGTTTAACTTGTTAAACAATGTTAAACATGTGGTGATCAGCATGACGCACAAAGTGTGAACCAAAATATTTATCTTAAAAAACATTTTACAGCACGATGGAAGTATTTATAAGGTATTTAGAACTGGTCTAGCAGTGTATTTGAACAGTTCAACAGATGTACACCGGAAATGATCTGCTGTACTATTATAGGAATATTTACATTGATAAAACAGGTAACGCTGGAATTTGTTTCAACACCCCAATGACTTTGACTCCGATCTAACCAATGCATCTTTTCATAACGTCTCTAGAACCCTTCGACTACATCCTGATGTAAAGAATAACACAGCTCAACATTTTGGTAAATATAATTATAGTAGAGAGATGATGGCGTGGATAACATCATCTCTTTTAACCCATTCCTTCTCAGTCTGTTCATTCTGACCTTACTGACATGTAGGTTTGGGAAAGCTGACTCAGTGAGCTTGTGACACTAAGTCACAGTTACAGCTGTTTCATTTGAATCTAAATGACAAAGACAAACATCCTACCTGCAGCATCTTCCTCCTGATTGAGCGTCACACGGATGTTTTTCACCAGCAGCTTCCAGTCATGGGCACGGGGGGGTTTTGGGGGCGAAACCACTTTGTTCTGGGCTTCCTATTGAAGAAACCATAGTAGGTGAAGGAGAGAATCACAATGTTGATCTACTGACTGCACCTGCAGCAATGCAACCAAAACACTCCCAGGTTTCACCACAGTGCTGTAATTCACATCATGGAGACGATCAAAGGTCTTTGAAAGTAAATCAGAAAAACTGATTTGTCCATTTATTTCCTTACATTATACTTTATTTTAATTGCCTTTTCTTGCAATTTACTCATGTGGGGGTTGTTCTTTCCATTTCATGATGCAAGTTCTGCTTCATCCTCTCACTGCAGTTGTTGACACCTGTTTTGTTGTGGGGGGAGGCGGGGCCTTTGTGTAATTTGTGGGGCTCCACACAATTTACTGAACAGCCCTATGTGTAAACACTGCGCGGCTCTTTTTAAAGAAAAGGTGGACGTAAAAAGGGCAAGATAAAAAGCTTTTGTGAACACGCCGTTAGGCTAGATTAATATTTGCGTTTGTGTCAATAACTGTCTGTTTACCTTTTAAAATAGTCTGTTCTACATCTCATGTTTTCATACAGCTGCTGGGCTCATGGTGTCACCTCCCGTACCATCGTTTTGGCCTCGGTTTTGTTTTTGTTCTCAGTTGCTTTGAGAGTTGGATTTGGCAAACACTTCTAGCTTAACTCAATATGACAATGAAGAATGTATTCATACTAGTCTTCATTGTGAAAAATAAAAAAATATAACATTAGTTGGTACAAAAGGAGGGAATATAACCCAGCTGACAGAGTGAACATTATCCATGATTTGAATTTGATTTACATTATGTGGATTATTTACATTTTTAATCTTGAAATAGAGAAGATATTAAGTTCAGACCAGATTTAAAAAGAAGCACAGGCCGATCAAGATAAATGGTCTGGTTCAACCTGCTAACTGAGGTGTCTAGTCTGTTCAGTCATCATAAAATGTTAAATCACATATGGAGGTGGTTACGACTGCAACAATTAGAAGATAAATAAATGATCAACAATTACAGGGCTTGTGACTGCGACTGATCTGGTCGCATATGCGACTGAAATTTTGGCCGTGCGACTTGATTTGAAATCACGGTTGCCCGCGTGCGCCTATAAATATAAGCAAAAATTTCAGGTGTGCGCCTAGATAATGGGCTGCAGAACCAAGTCATAAGCTGGTATGAGCGCTAGAAATAATAAGATCCACGCCCCGCTGGCGAAAACTAGCGATCAAATAAACTACTCTGACACAAGCGATAGAATGATAGTTGCTGTCACTCGCCCGCTTACACAGAACCCGGAAGCGCTATCGCTGGCAGCGCTAGCAGTGCAACGATCCATAATTCCCATGAGAGGGGCTTCTCCGCTCAGAGACGAATCAAGAGCTCCACTAGAGCCAGCATGGGTGTGGGCACCGTGGAGGATTTAATCCGCATCTCTGCGGATGGTCCTTCACTGGAGATCTTTGATCCACTTCCTTCTGTAAGGAAGTGGATCAGAGCCGGTCGTAGAGCCAGGAGACCGGAGTTCAGCCGTCCCTGCCCTGTCTAATGAGCTGACTGTTAACGTTGTTGTTTTTTCTTATCTACATGTATGATGTTGAGTAAGTAAGAAACTTAAAGGACATTATATATATAGTGTTGTAACACTATGGCACATGTAGTAGATAGTAATATGTTGTTCTACTGATCATGACTGTAAAACGGATTATATTTTTAGCTATTAATGTCAAAATGAATCCTGATCTGCGAGGCCATTCTTATGTATGATGTTAAGTTATTAAGAAAGGACATTATATATATATAGTGTTGCAACACTATGGCACATGTAGGAGATAGTAATATGTTGTTCTACTGATCATGACCGTAAAACTGATTATATTTATAGCTATTAATGTCAAAATCAATCCTGATCTGTGAGTGTCACCATGGTTTCTTAATGTTATAATATTCTTGTTATTTATTTTTCAACAGTTGACTGCAGGTACAAGACCAGTCTGAGTAATAAAGAATTTGGTTAAAACAAATGGTGTGATTTGTCCTACTTCCCCTACCATCTAAACCACCTAAAATACCGTGCAATTATTTTCCACCTATCAATGTAGGCCTTTATCTAAGCAAGGTCATGCCTTACCTTTTATAATCTGTTCAAACATGTTATTCCAGGTTGTTAACATTGATCAATAGTAGTATTACTTGGTTTGGCCAACGTTTTATAGTGGTGCGCCTAGATTTTTGCTGGTGCTCCCAATTTTTCTGGGTTAGGAGCACAGTGCTCCTAAGCCAAAAAGTTAGTCTGGAGCCCTGAATTAGAACAAACATTTCCTGGTAAAAAAATTTCAAATGAACGAATTGCATGATTAGGGAGACTTGGGCTCTGGTGACTTCCGGAACACATGATTTATTTGACATTTAATAAACAAAATAATGAAATAATCTACAATTGTGACCTGAGACTCAGTACTCAGTCATGGTCTCGACCTCCATAACATCACTTAGTATTATTATACAAAAAAGAAATGTGTTCACATTAAAACTGAGCAGCTACTCCAAGAATACCAACTCCAGTTTGTGAAAATGATGCATGGTCCAATTAGAAACACATGACATGACACCACGTGATGACTGTGCAAAGTGCACCGCATTAAAAATGTTTCTTATGTGAATTTTGCTGAGGTTTCTTAACACAAACTGTCACAATGATTAATTTGCAGAATTTATACACTTTTGTGAAGACAGAGTTACTAAGCAGGTCTAGAATATTTGTTATAATACTTGAGAAGAATCACAACTTTGATTCATGTTAATTTAACTGTGAACCTGTGAGGAAAGATGCAGTAGGTTATAGGCTGGTTTGTCACCTTGCAGCAAACAATGACCTGGAATAAAAGACAACCAGTACAAACACACACACCCTCATTGCATTCTTGTGTGGCTGCTGCCAAGACGTCATGCATCAGGCATGACTCCTCCACTCACCTTGATCTCTGAGGCCTGAGCAGACCTGCAGTTCAGCAACACAGAGGGGCGCGTCACCGATAACAGCTGCCTCAGCTGCTCCTTAATGGCTGCTACACTAGAAGTGTTGGCATTGTCCTGACAGAGAGAGATGGCGATATTATATGAGTCATACATATTTTTTTTTTAAAAATGATTGTGGAGGAACGGAGAATATAATGCCTCCGTGCCGGCGGCAAACACAATTTCCACCTGACTTTGACTGCTAAATTTGTATTATTTAACCAGACGGATCCTAAGAATGTTTTTTCTTACTGTAATTCATAGGACAGACTACTTTAAAATTTGTCTCCAAATAAAATAGAGGTTCTGATAGGACTGTATCCTTCACCAGCACTGAAGATGAGTGATTATCTACATTCATATTATGGTTGTTAATAGAAATTAGCCAAAATGTTATCTGGACCTAAAACACCAACAATAAATATAAGTGTTTGTGTTTTGATTGGAGAAACGTTTGACTCGTGTGGACTTGTCAGAGGTAAAAAAAGGCGTACAGTGAACAGACGCCCTAAAATATTGGCCCCAGAGATTTAATTATCACCCCATGATAACCGATGGGCTTCGCGATTGACCAAAATGTAACCTGTTGATATCTGATTTACACAACATAACAAACTTGGCAAATGAATCGAAAACAAACTGAACAGTACTCCTGGGTTAGGGTGTCTCTGTTCTGTTATTTGAGAGGGCCCTGAAATTACCTGGGTGAAAGTGGGCGTCACCTGCAGCTCCGCTGTCTCCAGGTGAGACAGTCCCCAGCTCACCTTGATCTCATCTTCAGCCTCCTGCATCTGCAGATCAAGCTGGAGAACACAGGAAAAACTCATGATGCCAGAGTCATGTAGTTTCACTTACATTGAATATATGGCACTATATTAAATAACTATGAAATTAAATGGATTTTCAAGATATCAAGCAATGCACCAACCATGATTGGTTTCAGTATGTGCTTAAAAACAAACCACTTAAATGGGAGGGTTAACAGAAACTAAAGGTTTATTGTGGCTCGTTAAACCTTTTACCTGTGTTGCTGTGGACTTATGATTTATCACCTTTAAATAAATCACAGTCTGTTGTTGTGTTCTGTCATTTGATGAATAAATGTCCAAATACCAAACAGGCATTGAACTGTCACCACTGCACCAGTCCACACACATTTGAAATAATTCCTCCCAGTGGATTAGTTGTTAAATAGCTTCAGGCAGCGAGGAGCGTTCACTCACTCAAAACTGTCATGATTTTTGAGAAGAGATGACAACATGACAGTTGGAATCAGTGGAAGATCACTGGATCGTGGATTCAATTAAATTCCTTTAAGATTTTGTTCATTTTGTTGGTTTGTCCTCGGCCAAGGACGTTACCACCTCAGCCCCTTTTTTGTTTGCTTTGTTTGTTGGTTTGATTAAAGCAAGATTACAACTACTGAATGGATTATCCTGAAACTGAAGAAGGAGTAGTACAGGTCAGAGAAGTACATTCATTTTCGGTGCAGAACTGCATCAGGGGACAGATCAGGGCATTCTTCAACATTTTCACAGTTTTCCGGAGAATAGTTCATTAATCTTGATTACAAAAATAATATGTATGAAATTTGGTGCAGCTTGATTGATTTTTTAAGAAACGGTTGGGCCTAGGGGAAGGTAGGTGCTTTGCTCAGTGCCATTCTATTATGAATCTGCCTTATGTCTCTGAAATCATGTTCTGCATACAATGTTTAATAATAATAAAACTTTGAAAACGACACTGCTGCAATTGTCCAAACCATACAGTCTACAACAAGCATATTACATCAACGTCACAAACACAAAGGATTTCTCAGAGAAGGTCAACAAGACGAACATAAACACAAGGCTCATCTGAGAGAGAATGAACAAGGAAGATAGGAAAGAGTGAGATAGAAAACAAGAAAACAAAGTGGGCGATTCTGCCTCAACATGCCTGGATTCCAGTGTAAGACTGAACAGCTCCTTAAATGATGCAAAACAAAGACCAGACAAATAATACTTAAAAGACTTCATAGGCTGCTTTGATAAGAACTGGATCAAAGAGAAATAAACTCTCCATCCACATGAACTGAAGATCAGAAATAGTTTATGAAGGTTACTTCCTTCACTATATATGGTCCTTTTGTGTATGCTTGTGTTGCGTACTCATACAACAAATATGTAAATACAGCATTTACAAGTCAGATGAGTACTGCATTAGCACGACACGCGTGTGTCCCTCATCACATGATGTGGGCCACATGGTGCAGTAGTGTGTTAAAGGACACAAGTACAGGGCATACTGTAAACGTGTGGGGCTTATGTCACACATGTTACTCCACTCATAACATAATGAGCCGGGAGCATTCTAGCCCGGACCTCTGTGGAAAGCTAACAAATGTACCAGTGGATGGAAGGAGGCGTTTGAAAGGCTTTCTGACTTTTCCAGACTAAAATGGAAACAACGAGAGTGAACAGAGGACAAGCGGCTTCCTTTATGTTCCTGTGACAACAACTGATCCACAACCAAAACAAAAACGCTCCCACTCTAATCCTGACTTAGGCTTTGTAGCCTCTCACTCTGGTTGTATTTATGGCACAATGAGCTAAAGAGTTGTTACAAGCACCTTATTAGTGTAAAAATAGCCTTAATACAATTGGGTTAACTTGTATAGCTGCTTGTATCCATACATTTAACACTGGACCTAAGAAGTACAGGTAGGTTAAAGTCAACCACAACCTAATACGCTGTATTCATTAAATGTCCAAACACATCTAAGTCCAAGGAGGAGGAGTGTCAGTGAAGACCGGACTTTTTTCTGAAGAAATAAGGGCTGTGTGATTTGAAGATGATAAATCGAATAAATGTCTACAATCTCTGGAAAGCAGCAAAGGGTCATTAGTGTTCGTGACATAATTCTAAAGCTTCACCAATCTCGTAAAGACCTACTGACAAATGTAGAAGGAGAATAAGTGGACCTTAATGGAAAGGGGCCCTGGAGTGATTTAAATGACGTCTTCAGGACATTTGCCAAGCACAGAGAGATGGCCCAACCATTTAATCTAATGCTGGTGCCAGCAGACATCCAGTGCCGGGCAGCAGCACATCATGTTTAATAAAATCTACCATTAAACTAAACCAGAATGACTGCCTGAAGGATTCAACTATTTTCTTCTGAAGCCTCAGTGACAAGTATTGCACAAATGTGTTTTGTTTCTTTCTTTGTATTCATTACTTAAGTATGTAGAGTATTTACCTGCAGCTCAAGTGGAGCGATACACACTGTGTATGTACGAGGATCTGCTGTAGCCATGGCTGACAATGCCGCACAGAGAGAGAACTGAAGCTTCTCCCCGACAACACTGCAGCAAGTGGCCTGTTGGGAACAAAAGGTGGGACATTAGTGTTATGTAAATCTACTGAGAATGTAAGAGGTACAGCAAGGCCAGCATTTGCACAAAGTTGAACCATGTGTTGACTTATGCATGTAAAGCAGGACTCAAATAGAAAGGGAAAAAAGTGTCCTCTGCACAGGTGCTGTGTGTAAAGACTCACTGATAAACATTTACGTAACCGTGTGTGTAGATTGTTACACAAGAAACATATGCATGACATAAGACAAAGATAAAAGCAGTGAAAGCACAACAAATCCAAACGGGGGAGAACATCTGTGTTGGCTTCCCAACAGATTCAATAATGTGTGAGAACAATAGATCACTTTCACTGCAATGGAACACAACTTTCACAGAGTAAATATCCACACAGTGGTACAGTCCCCGCTCAGTAGAAACACATTCATTCAGTGCATTCTTTCTGATTTCAGGGTAGAGGGAATGGGTTTGTCCAGTTTGGTGTAAATCACTGTAATGGGAAACCAGGACATAAACATAGGTGCTGCGGCATTCCTGTCTGCCTGTTCCTCCTTAGTGCTGAGCCTGACAGATATATAAGCTTCTTAAAGCACACACACACAACAGCATGTCGGTAAAAAAAAGCCTCTGTTCATTAAACTCCCCACATTCACCGACAGAACACCTGCTATTTTGCACCATATCATGGTGATCACAATGGAAGAGCTGAGTTTGCACAGAGAGCTCAGCAAAGCCCACCCCACGCCAGTGACACAGAGCAATTTGTCCCTATCTGACCTCGCTAAAAAATGAAAGCCTGATGGTGGCAGTTTGCTTTACACACATTCTGCCGCATGTTGGCACATAATGTGTTTACTGTTGAAAACTAAATGCAAGCATTGTGTGGTCTCTTTCATTTGCATCTCGGTTTATGTAATGAGCATGTGGACCCCAGAAAAGAATGCACAGCAAATTATCTTGCCAACTGGAAAATATTGGGGGTAATGTCTGTACCCAAGTTAATGAGTTAGTGTTGATCTAATGCAGACCATAATGCAGCACTGGATGCAGAGTAGCTCCTTGAATTAGGGGAGAGCAGATTGATGTGAGGGACAGGATTTGTCAACTGCACAAACAAGGAAATTAAAAATCTATAAAGTGTCTGCAGCTATGATCCACTTCAACAGTGAAGCGACCATGGAAGACAAATGATGATTTTTTTCCAAACACGACATACTCACTCAACAAGAGCACAGCCGATCTAGTTAGCTCCCGGAGCAGTATATCGATTGATGACACACAACGACCATAAACATGAAGCAAAAGCCCTTGCGTTGCATTCGTAAACACACTGACTTTAAGAGTAAGTGTACCTGGCTCCTGGAAGACTTTTTGAAGCTGGACACCTGGCTGAGCGTGAGCTCTGACGCTTCAACATCATCCTCTTCAAATGTCAACAGAACAGCACCCTGGTGAGGAGGGAGAAGATAAGACGGATTAGAACAACAACATATCCCACAACTCCTAGATCAGGGCAATTACGTTGGTGCCAATGAATCAGCATTGATCTGGGCTGTAATGAATCACATTGGCATCTGCAGTGCGTGTGATCCCACTGACTAACTCTGAGAAACAGAAAATGAAACTGCACACGACCCATGCGGTGGTTCTAATGGTGCATTGAAAACTGGAGAGAGTCACAGGGGCTGATGTGTCCTATGTTGGAGGATGGTGTTCACATGTGAAGTCCTGAGAGGCTAAATCAATCAATCAAATTTTATTTGTATAGCCCATATTCACAAATCACAATCCGTCTCATAGGGTTTTAACATGATGTGACATCCTCTGTCCTTAACCCTCAGCAAGAGTAAGGAAAAACTACTAAAAACCCTTTTAACAGGTAAAAATACGTAGAAACCTCAGAGAGAGCCACATGTGAGGGATCCCTCTCCCAGGACGGACAGAAGTGCAATAGATGTCAAGTGTAGGAAAACATCATCAAGATAAAGTTTAAGCAGCATTGATGAGCATAAACATTTTGAAGGATAACTTCATTACTATATGTCAAGCAGTCCTGCTGCAATCATAGACTATGGTCAGCAGCCAGCAAGATCATGATCCACCATCAAGATGTGATCCACTATAGTCCACAGTATGAGTGTAGATGGGGATGATCTGTTTAAAAGTCACTTCCTCAGACAATTAGCTGTCTTTATTGAGGTCACCTGCTGCTCAGGTCATGAGACTCACCCCACGCTTCCTCGACTCCTCGTTCAGAGCCTCGCACCACGCTCCCCTCCATCGACTCCTCCAGCTCCTCAGCGACAGCGCCCATTTCAGCAGCGCGGCGGCGGCTTCCTCCTCCGTCGCCGCATTGCCCTCGGCTGTCCTCTGCCGGTGTCCCCCGGCCCTTTGTTGGACATACTGGACGAAATACAGCACCAGGGTGACCAGGGACGCGGCGAACAGCGTGACCATGCACAGCCACTGCGGGTCCTCGAAACCGAAACGTGAAGTGGCGCCTTCCAGGTCGGACATTCTTGGCTGGATGAGAAACGACGAGCTGAGCTTAACACACCTTCTCTGAGAGACGACCTGGAAACCTCATAGTCTGAACGTGCTGTGCTCATCGTCCCCCATGGTGCAGAGGTGGAAAGCGGCTTCACAGCAACACACAGCGTCCGCAGGGACCCGGTGCAAAGGTTTGTAAAGGTGAACTCACAGCCACCCGCAGAGGAACATCCCGTCCTCCGCTCATTGACTGTGCTCGTTAGCTTCGGGGAGCTAATCTTCGCCTCACCTCGCTTTAACTAGCTGTTCCTCGTTAGCCGATAAAGTTTAACCCCGCACAAAAAGAACGACTTGTTTCCAAAGTTCAGCGGCTGAGTTCCGGCGAACAGCACCCGGAGAGAGAAAGACGAGCCCCGGGAGAGCATCCCGGTAGCGGAGAGGGCAGACGCGGCCGCTGGACTCGGTCTGACTGGACTGAAGTTGCCTGTTCGAAACGGATATGTGGCACAAACTGTAACTCCCAGAATGCACCGCGGAGGATGCGAAAGTTTGTTGTTATTCTGGTAGAAGCGTGAACCGAGACTAACCCAGGCGGAAATTAGTCCTTCAAATTACTTGCTTTAATCTGGAATAATATCTAGTATTTTATTTGTTTGATTTATGACCGCGTTTAGAAAAAACGAACTATAACGACTATTTTGAGCTACGCGGGGTGCCGTAGATCGGGTGACGTCATTGTTAGCCCGTCATGTTTGTAGCAAACAGCTAGCTAGCTGCTGCTATGTACCTGCTATAGCTGCTCAGGAATTACATTTAGATCGGGTTCCCTTTGATACGATGTATTTCATTTAGAGATATTCTGTATTTTAGTCCATCGTGATACGTTGTGGAGAGAAGGGGCCGCCCGTCAGGAGAGGTAAACAACAAGCCGAGCTGCGCTCAGTAGCCACCATCTCCCTTCTTGTTTCGTGTTAATGGAAACATCTCCTGTTCCGCAATGAACTGTCGCTCGGAGGTTCTGGAGGTGACGGTGGAGTCGAGGCAGGTGGAGGAGGCCATGCTGGGCCTGCTGCACACCATCTTAATGCACCGCAGCACCGGGAAGTTCCACTACAAGAAGGAGGGCACCTACTCCATCGGGACAGTGGGCACACTGGACTTCGACTGTGACTTCATCGACTTCACCTTTGTCAGAGTGTCCTCAGAGGAGCTGGACAGGGTGATCCGGAAGGCTGTGTCCGAATTCAAGGTAACTGGTGATTGCGACATGCTGTTGTTAGCTATACTCCATGGCTAGGCCTGTAATCTCATGCTTTAATAACAATGTTTTGGTTACAGGATGCTTTGAGCAACTCTGGCAGCGACGGCATGGGGCAAATCTCCCTGGAGTTCTACCAGAAGAAGAAATCTCGCTGGCCCTTTTCTGACGAGTGTATTCCCTGGGAGGTGTGGAGCATCAAGGTCAACGTTGTCAACCTCGCCAACGAGCAGGAGAGACAGATCTGCAGGGAGAAGGTGGGCGAGAAGCTAGGGGAGAAGGTGATCAACGTGGTTGAGGTCATAAATCGCCACGAGTACTTGCCAAAGATGCCCACCCAGTCTGAAGTGGACAATGTTTTTGACACCAGTCTCAAAGATGTTCAGCCGTACCTTTACAAAATCACATTTCAGATCACTGACACTCTGGGCACCTCCGTAAGCACCACGATGAGGAGGCTGATTAAAGACACCCTGGCCCTGTGAGGATGCTCCAACACAGAGAAAAGAGAAAGCCATGGAACGCTTCAATACTCAAAAAATATCTGTAGTAGCATCTGTCTTCTCTTTATGTAAAACAAATAATCTGTTTTTTCCAGCTCCACTCCTGCTACAGTGAAAGTGTCATATCTTTTCAGACATCTCTGCCATGACTCTGGTATTGATTGTACCTCAAGATTCATAATGACACAATGTCTATTTAAGGATAATTCATTTTTAACAAACTTTGTTCTCCAATTACTTACCACCATATATAAATGCAACACCTAGCACATTGCTGAATAACACACTATATATATCAGGACAAAATATGAAATCTGTAACTTATTGTAAACTTCTGACATAAATGTTGATTGTAACGAATGGTATTTACTGTCAATAGGCAAGTCTCTTTCAAACTTAAGTCTGCCTCTGTAAACTCTTTCCAAACCTTTGAGACTAGAGCAACTACTGGCAAATATTAATTCACAAGATTCAGTCAATAATAAAAAATGTAATCTGACCTGTGTGTGTGTCTGAAAAAGATATGGATGAGTTAGGGTACACGTTTCCTCATTTATGTGAAAACTTCCTTTCTAACTTTTTCATGGAGAGTGTGACCTTGCACATGGGTAGGACAGGATTTCCAGTTGGCTATTTTTCCATATTAAACACTTCCTAAGTTTACGCCCAAGTTTTCCAGCCAGTAATTGTCACAGTGGACCAGAGCGTGATAAAAACATCCCGTAGGCTCGGGGTTGTCTGCCAACAGGATGATGTGTGTGCATTTTCACGTTATTAGTTTTACTCCTGGATTAATAAACAAAGGACCATTTACCTCACACTCATGAAACTGACAACTGGGTGATAATTGTCCATGTTTTCTAGTTTGTAAAGGGAAGATGAAAGCTTTAAAATATATTAAACTGAAACAGTTATGTAGTATCGTAGATCACAGATTAAATTTGGGGGCAGAAAAAGGCATTTTTTGGACATTTTAGAGTCAAAACATTCTAAGGAAAAGCCCCAGACTGTTTGAAATGCAACAAAGATTAATATCATTGAGTCATTGAAGATCTAACCAACATGGATAAAGGATGTCAGATTACGATCTTAATTAGCTGAGGTGCCTGGTTACATAGACCTGAGGTAAAGTGAACACTTGAAGCTAAATGATTCAAACACCACATATGGTTGTACATGTATTCTCCATTGTTACTCTTTATTACAGAAATTAAGCACAAAAACTGTAGAAAAACCTAAGCACAAAACGACTGCAAAATCTCCAAAAGCAACAATAATACAACCAATGCTGATACAAATAGAACAGTATTCATTATTGCAGTGAGAGCACAGGAATACTAAAAAGATAAAACTTCTCTTTACTAACAAAATTGGTACAAAATCGCAGATACAAACACTTCCATAAACACAATTCTAGTCATTTCTGTGAATCTTTAAAAGTGTTTCTCACAGGAAATTAAGAGCACTATTTCGCAATACAGAATCTCTCCAATGAATTAAACATCAAAATGCAGCTAGAGTCACTCATTTAGAGGAAAAACAATAAAACAAATTTTGTTGAGCAATCAACATCTTCCAAATATAATTAATCTTAATAATTTAAGACAATCAGTCAAGCTAAAGCGAAAGCAGAATATACTAGTACGCGAATACAACTGTGGAACAACTGGAATACAATCAAAACACAATCTTTAGTAATAAACCTTTCGTAAGCAAACACATTCTCTCACCATTAAAGAAAAGAAAAAAGATCAGCCTCTCTCTTCGCCACTTTACCACCAATAATCGAAATGCCTGAGTTGTAAGTCGTCTGTTGTGCTTTCATGTGAAACAATATCGACAAAGCATTTGAAAATTTGCATAAGGCCACCAAAGCATTGTAAAGCTCGGTTCATTACCACCTGTTCGATTGCACAAATCTATCAGTGTATGAGTATTTACATAACACTGCTAATGCTGCACTGGGGCAGCAGACTTTAGTGAAGCAGGAGTAGAGTCTAATATACACAAATTAATATTAGAACTTTCATATTCATTAACTGAGTTCAACCATATGTGATATTATGATTTTGCAGTGTGCTTTTATCAAAGATGTCTGAAGGTTTGCCCGCTGCGGATATTTCAGATTCCTAGAAGGTGAAGTGATGAGCCAAATACTTGAATGATGTTAATGTATTATTTAGGATACTATCGAATCAACCCTGCCCATTGTCTTCACTGGTTATATTCCCCATTATTTACAAATAAGCTGGTCTGAGCACCTTTTTTTTTTTACACTTGATTTTCTTCAGCAACATTTGGAAACATCATGACCGTTGATTGCACTGACTCATTAATTTGTAAAAAAAATGATTCACCAGACTGACAATGAGGAAGATACAGTGACCTTTCAGAACTGAGTGTAAGCAATTAATCAAGGCTTTATACTGAGAAGCAATGTTTGAAACCAGAGGGTTCTGAGGTGAGTCTGATGTTGCACAACTGTGTGTTAGAACATCTTTTTTATACTAAAGGTCAATCAGTCTGAGGCTCAAATATGAGACAACAAATTTCAGAGGAATGCTAAGTATGAAGACAGAAAACACATACTGCTGGGCCTTTTTACTTCTGCAGCCTAAACACCTCTATAGCTACAAGTTTGGATTAAACCACCCCATATAACAACGAAAGTGTTAAACAAAGTGCATATTGAATACATTGTTGAGGCCACCAATATTACCTTAAGGGATGTGACTCACATCAATAGATAGATCTGACACATAAGCAGAAAAGCACTAATATTTAATTCAACTGCAAGCTCCAAAACTTTAAAGCACTTTTTTCACACTCTGAGACAACAGTGTATGTAGTTGTACCTCCGTTTGCCGACTGGTGCAACTCTGTACCTTGTTATCTCAAAACACCTAGATAGATAAATACTAGTGTACAACTAAAAGAGGTTTGAAACAGATCATTTTGAAAAGGAAAATAAACCATCTAGGATCATTTCATCTCACACAGGGATCTAGCACTTGATTGCACATTCACGTTTACACCTCTAATGAGCATGGCCACTTTAATATATGACATTGGAGGCAAGCGAACAAGCTATACATTCAAAGTCTTCCTTTTGTAGGCTGAGGTGTGATTATTCGGATATTCTGTATCGTCTCATGAAAATGCACTGCTATCACTGGTCTACATGTGATTGTGACTCTGCTCGTGGCTCCAGAGACTAAAGGCCGTCTTGAAGGTCCTGTGACAGAGTTTACACATGTACTGCCTCTTAAACGTCAGGGCAGAGAGAGACGGTGCGTGGTAAAAGAGTGTGTCTGATTCCTGAGTGCCACCTGGATTCTCCATGCTGTCTGACCTTGACAGAGGGCTGGGGCTGCTGGGTTGCCGTTCGAGTTCCGGTCTCTTCGTCTTGCTTGCTGATGAGCTGCAGGGCTCTGGGCTGCTGGAATCCTCGGCAAACTCTGCAGCAGCTGGCGCCGGCGGCTGCGTGGATTTCAGCACGGTGGCCTGCGGAGAGTGGCGCTCAGGGTTTTGAGGAGTCGTGGGAGGGGAGGGAGACAGGGGCGAGGGGTGTCTGTCGAACTCTTTGGCTCCAGGTTCGTTTGCAGTCGACATGTGGGACTGGAAGTGGCTCCAAAGGCGGAAGTTGGTCCTGAAGGCTTTGTTGCAGATGTGACAGATGAATGGTTTGATGTGGCAAAGCAGCTCCTGGTGTCGTTCCAGGTCTTTGCGAGAGCTGAAAAGATTTCCGCATTTCTCGCATGGCCACACACCAGCCTCCTCAAACCCACTTTTGGCAGCTTCTGTATTTTCCATCTCACTCACAGCCTCCTCTAAAGGCTCCTCCTTCACTACCAGTTCGCCATGGTGACCCATGCTCAGGTCCTCAGGCACATAGGATGACGAGTCTTCTGAATCATACATGTATGGCCCTGAGGAGTCACTATAACCAATGTTCTCTCTCGAGCTCCCAGTTGCCAGAGGCTCATCACTGTAATGCTCCTCTCTGAGCACCTCCGACGCCTCCTCACTGTTCTCCTCGTGCTTTAGGTGAATCTGGTCCTTCACCGTCATCATGTTGTGGTTGTGGACCTCCACCTGGTGGCGCCATATGCTGAAGGAGGATTTGAAGGTCCGCATACACTCCAGGCACGTCAGTTTCTTGTACTTACAGTGAGTCTCGTGGTCCCTCTTGACAGTTGGACTTGAGAATCGGAGGCCACAGTACGGGCACACAGTTGCATGTCGACAGCCCCTCTCATGATCGCCCTGTTCAAAGAGTGATGACAGTTTCATATTACAGAGTCTACAGGAGTAAACACCAGTGTCTGTGTTCTTCTGCTGAGTGATCTCATCCTGTTCCTGGTAGAGGATGTTCTCACTTGCTGTGTCCTGGTCAGATTTGTCTGTTGGATGTGTTCTTAAATGCTGTCTGTACTGAGACTGGAACACAAACACTTTCCCACAGTAAGGACAAATATAGCTGGGCCTCAATCTCTTCTTGTTAAGTATCGGAGACTGGAAGCCCTGCTTATTCCTCTTTAACTTCCAAAGCAAAGCTTTCTTTATTTCTCTCTCCCGCACAATATCTATCAACTTCTTTTGAAATTTCTCATCCAGTACAGAGGAGCTGGAGGACGAGGCTGGGTTTTGTACCACACCATGCTGAGTTTGGCAGTGTGTCCACACTTTGAAGTTTGTATGAAAGCGCTTGTGGCAGATGTCGCAAGCATACGGCTTTTCGGGATTGTGATACATATTTACATGTCGATGTAGTCCAGCACTGGACCTGAAAACTTTCAGACAGTTCCAGCATTTGAAAATCTTGTTGTGAGACAGCTCTGCACTATTCTCAATAGATTCACTGCTGACACTCTGAGGTACTGTTTCTGACATGTTCTCATCAGGTGGGAGGGTATGTTCTTTAAAAAGTTTGTTCTTCTTGAAAGGATATCTTCTGTTGTCTGGCCTCTCCTTCCTTTTCCCCAGAGGATTGAAGTCTATCCTGGATCCCTGGTCATAGTTGGTTTGCAAGTCTTTAAGATTGACTGGCAAAGAATCTCCCACTGTGATCCGGACTATGTCCATGGGGTCGCCGAGTGGACTGCTTGGCTCAGCTTTCACACTGACCTCTCTTTCGACCTGAGTTTCTTCATCACACGTGCTGGCGTACTTTGACCTGAGAACCAGAGGAGAGGCTTTTTTTGAATTACCATTTTGAGCAGATGTTTCTGGCCGACACACTTTTGATGCCATTTTAACAACCGACTGTTCTCGATTCTGCAGCTCCTTCAGCTCCAGCGTGGGAGAGAAGACTGGAACAGGGCTGTCCATGGATAATGATCTTCGGAGGAGGCTTTTTATGAGTGGCCCGCTCCTGTCAATGGTTTGGCTTGGCTCACTGGCCTGACCCTCAAAGGGCACTTTGGTGTGGTAGAGTTGATCCTGGTCCTTATTCTCCTCTTTAGTACCTGGGTCAATGCCAGACTGCATCCTTACGTGCTGCATTTCAGCATCACTGAAAGACACAGATGATGTCAGCTGAGGCCTCACAAATGAGATTTGTGATGAATTTCCTTTTAATATGGAGGTGTAAGGATTGGTTGACTTCCTCTCAGCGGCTTCCCTCTGATCAGTGGATTTCCTTTTGATGGATTCAGAGGTCCTGACTGAGTCATGCGAGTTGTGTACTGATGGTGGCTGAGCAGCCTCCCGAGTTGAGTGGGGAGATACTGATCTCTCCGATGTTTTTTTCTGATAATTTGAGCGAGAGGGATTGGTTGTGTCATTCCGCACCCGACGCACGATGACACTCCTTGTTTGGACATCATTCTCATCCCCTTCAGAGAAGGAAAGCCTTTTTCTAGACACACAGTAGGATGCATGGGGTCGTGCTGAGACAATGTTGGTGAGGAAAGGGATTCCGAGGCTGTAGCCCAGCTCTTGAATGGCTGCAAGGCTGCCTTTGTCCACAAAGAGTGAGGAGGAGTAAATGTAATTCAGAACCATCTCGAAGGCATCGGGCTCACAGAAGTCCAGGTTTACAACTTTCAGGGACTCTGCATCCATCCGTGTGAACAAGGACTGGAAATACTCACTGCAGGCAGCCAGAACACACTTATGCGCCTGGTACCTCTGGTCTGCCACGACCAGGACTACGTCGCACATCTTGCCCCGTAGTCGCTGCTCATTGAGAACCCCAAACACTGCGAGGGCATGGGAGGGGTTACTGTAATGCACGAGGCTCTCCATGGCTGGAAAAAAAGGGAAAAGTATATTTTATTTTAATGCAGGAATGGAAATAAAGATTATCATTTAGTTTGCACTTAACAGATTTCTTGTACGTTTTCCCAAAGACAAGCATCTCCAGATGATTAACTTTTTGATTAATTGGTCAAACATCAATAAGAATATGTTCCCAAAAAAACCTTTTCCATGATCTCCACAATTAATAGAGAAACAATCTGATGCTTA
Organism: Limanda limanda; assembly: GCF_963576545.1. Classification (NCBI taxonomy): domain Eukaryota; kingdom Metazoa; phylum Chordata; class Actinopteri; order Pleuronectiformes; family Pleuronectidae; genus Limanda; species Limanda limanda. The sequence continues at coordinate 22,656,599 of NC_083649.1, forward strand.
TATTGCCCAGAAAAAGATTTCCCTATCATTTATTAATAATAATAATAATAATAACTTTATTTGCATAGCACTTATCTAAACGAAGTTACAAAGTGATTTACACAAAAGTCCATTGTATCGATTGTAAAGATATTCTGTTCATGAGGTCATATGATAAGTGACATCATGAAGAATTCACAAACAAATGTCATAAATTGCGTCTTGTATTCAAAAATGCATTTTTTCAGGTATCCCATAGGACTATAGAATTGACCCAAACCTTATATAGAACAAAAATAATTGATGATTATATAGTAGGATAATGACATAATCATGACATCACAATGACATCAGTAAATGACTACTGCAATAAAGTATTAATGACATCATGCTTTGAAGTCAAAAGTGATGTCATATAGTATGGTAATTTATAATGACATCGTTATTAAATGGCATTATTACAATATTTAAAAAAGTGCATGCACATTGTATTCATCACTCTGTTTATGTTTTCTTTAATTGATAATGAAAATAATTGCCACGTAGCAATGACATGGCAATGCCATATCATTGCCATGAGGATCTTCAATCATTATTTTGTTTATTGACGTTGGAAAGAATGTCCTAATAAAACAGATTAAGTTGTGTTTTTATCTGTATTTGTACTTCATTATGATGATCACTAGAAGTCAGATGAACCTGTTTCTTTACCCATGCACAGTGCACAATGACACACAACGACATACACAGAGCAGGTTAATGGGCCTTACATCAGGTTGGTAGAGAGCATGAAAATATAACTCTGTCAAATCAGCTTCAATAACTAATGCAGTAGGTTTACATTTAAAGTAAAGGCTTTTCACCTCTGAATGTTTCTATAGTCTCCCCAAGCGTATCACCTCCTGTTGACCTTAACAGGCTTTCACACCTCGACATTACTGCAACATGCACAGAGCTACCACTTTAAGAGGTGCACCCGACTGAAAGTAATGCAGTCTAATGCAACAGTCATGCAATAACTCTTCTCCTTAAGGAATATCATAGTGATAACCTAGAGAGCAGTCTGTTGTAAAACATCCATATGGATACGGTAAAACTGGGAATGGCATTAGATTTAGGTAAATATACCTAATAAACTGGTAATAAAACATATTATTTATTTATTCAAATTGTCGCATTGATTTTTACACAACACAAGTCACCACATAACAAGTACTGAGTAACATGGTCACAAACAGATATTACACTGAGAGGCATCTATTGGGTGTTTACTTAAGAGTTCAAATAAACTCTCTTTTCTATTTTTTTTCACACGTTAAGCACGTTTATTTTGAAAACTGTGACCGGAAGACACGTTGACTACAGTGGCAGCCGCTGTAATCGGGTTCATTCATTCACACAGAAACAAACAAGCAGCCTGTGGCCTCTCTCTCTCTCTCTCTCTGTGAACCCAACTCGCCGAGCAGCGATGATGGCGAGAGCCGCGTCAGACATGAGGAAGTCAGGCTCTCGGCGTTAGGTCATCACTGAGACGTGGCTCCGCTTCTCTGGACAAATAACTTCTCTAGCCGAGATGTGGCAGCGAGGTTTGGGGAGAACAGCCCCGGCCACGGAGCCTGCTTCTCTGCCTTCACGTTACTCTGAAGCTATAAAGCTGTTCACTCGGGAGAGAGAGAGAGAGAGAGCGGGGAAAAGTTGACTGACTGACTGCGGGCACGCGGAGGAGCTGAGAGGGGCGGGGGGTGTGTGTGTGTGTGTGGGGGGGGGGGGGGGGTGAATTAGCCGTTAAGCCCTGTTGGAAGTGGAGGTTTCTCTCCAGGGTGCCCGGGTTCAGCTCAGAGTCCGGTGCTCCTCACTCGGCTCCGGTGCTAACAGGTTGCATCCGCTCGGGTTTACCAGCAGCAGCAGCAGAACACCCCCCCTCGCCCCCTCCAGTTACGTCAGGGAGGAAAAGGAAAGAAGCTTCTTCTTCTTCTCAGCGCTGTTCCGTCAGCTGGGTCCCCCCCCTCCCCGGTCGCGTCAAAACCCTTCAGTCCCCCCGGTGTGAGTCCGCACTTACCGTGCACGTCGCGAACACGCTCTCTCCTCCGCGCCGCCGCCACTTTCTTCACTGTTGTGTCGCTTTCTGCGCACTGGTCGTGATTCCATCCATCTTGAATTTGACGTCATCCCACACCAGGGATGAGGTCATCGCAAGGAACGCTCGTCACGTGCGCCGCGCTGTGATTGGCTACCCGGGGAGCAGGAGGCGGGACTAACGGAGGAGTCGACGCTGGGGCTCTTTTAAAGGGATAGGTCATGTTTTTGATTTAAACCGTCACTCATCTGGTTTTGAGCAAACCTATTTAAATGGAGACTTACTGTGAGAATTATGTAAAGTTGTATTACGTTGTCCTTGTTTCTGCAACACATCTTGTTATAGACTGTTCCTTTGTGATTATTTGTAACAATACATGAAATAAAGCGTTATAATATGTTTATAACTACATTTGTCTTGATGTTAAATCACATGTTACAGTAATCTGCCCAAGAGTGGAGAGTTACATGAAGACTTCTCACTGGGAAGTAAATGTTTGGAGGGACTGAGTGTTTTGTGGAATATTAACAATGTTAGTGATGTGCTTTTAAAAAAAATGTTTCTATACTTAATACTTTTCTATACATTTATTGTCATGAACTTAACTACAGTCTTTTTTTATTGATTGATTATTGGTAGATTAATAACCTTTGTGTATGATATTACTCTTCATTGTCATTATTACTCTATCTCTCCCTCTCGCTTTATATGTGCATATGCACATGTAAATGTATGTGTACATATATTTCTTAACTTGATAGGTCGAGACTGATTGGATGTCCCTCTAGCATGGTAGTAGGTTTGTGTCATTATTGGCATCCAGTGGGGATTCGTTGCTATGTTTATTTGGCCTACAGGTCTCATCCTAGACAGCAAGTGATATCAGTACCTGGCAACAGTCTTGTGACCCAGTCAGCAGCAGCACTTGAATGCACCGCTCCTAATGATCTTTATTTTCATAGAACAACGTTTATTAATTTTTTTGTGGGGAAACCATTCAATGTGTTCTGACCTTAGATGACTTCTGCCTGTAGCCATGCACCTCCCTACATCTACACGCTCCAGTGCATCAGCTTGTACCCAGCCACCATGGCACGACCAAGTATAATTAGGCACATTTCACACCTCATTACTATTTAATTAATCAGTGATTATATTAATCACTGCCACTACGAAGGATAAAAAAGAATGCTAGAAACGGAATACAGACCGTAGAGAACCTGTTATATGATTTTTAATCAAACACGCAGATAAGCTTACACATTGATGATGACATGATGACCTAATCTTGATCTTATTTTAGAACATATCTCTGACAGACTCAGCCTCCCGCTGCTCCTTCATATCATGAGAATGAAGACATGTGGGAAAATGGCAGGGAAGTTCTCACTCCTCCTTACTTGACATTAATGGCTGACACAGGCTGTTAGTGCCAGCAGCATAGCGAGCACTACCATGGTTACCTGTGTGGAAACCAAGTCATTAGAGACTTTGACTCCTCCCATGCCTCATCTCGGTCTCCCTGGCATCATAAACATGTTTACTGGCCCTAATACTGCCAAAAATCTATAAAATGACAACTTGTTCATCCTGCAAAAGAGAAAAAAGGCTTTTTCATTGTACACATCATGTGAACCAAAGGCTTTTTCACTCTGTGATATACAGATATACACTTATCATTGAAATTATGGCAATGTAGGATATGAAGTTGTTTAAGTCCTTTCAAAAATGAATGCAATTTCAGTACAAAATAACTCCAGATATTAATACGCATCTAATTCTTACTCACTGGCTGCCATGATTTTGTTGTCCATCAGGGACTGATGGTGCAGCGAGGGGAGGAGGAAGACAGAGCCACAGAGGATTTGGTCTTTGAGTACACCCTGAACAGTTAGTTAGCGACATCTCAAAGAGAAACATGAACGTACAATGCGGTCGTTAAATATAGTTTTGAGTTTCTGATCTGTGAAAATGAGTTGGACGTTCTCCATCTGGGTGGCGGCGGCTCTGATGGCTCTTTGTAGAGGACAAAACATTGGCTATGAAGGTAGGCCTCTATTCAGATGACAGATTAACATGTAACTAATGCATCTCCATTACAGATTATGGTGTGTAGGAGTAACCATACTAGTAGTATGTATACCTTTTGCTTTACCCATACAATTCATTTTTAACATATAGTTAGGCATGTGATGTAATACTTTCTGAATGAGTCAAAATCAAGGTGGAGTTTTGGAGAGATGAGAGGTCACAAGATGTCATTAGGCAGCCAGAGGCTAACTACCAAGGAAGTTAAATTGACAAAATATACTTTATTCCAGGAAATAGTCTGTCTCCATCTGGCTACCATCTTTGTATTCACAACGAGACAAGGATTGTGAGTTACCTGGTGATGCACAAGGTTCCATATACTGTGATAAACATCTGTGGCGGCTGGCTTCTCTGGAGGACATGTGAAGTGACTGTCTACAAGATGGTTCCTCAGACAGAACACAAGACAGTGATGGAGCTAGTCACCAAGTGCTGCGATGGCTACGTACAAGTCGGTCGTTACTGCGCCCTGCGTAAGTGTATCCAACATTTATCCATGTCTGTGTGTGAGGATAAGAGAAGAGCACTAATTGTTCTGTTTACTCACAGATTTCAGTTGTTTTTGTGCTTGTAATATTTGATGATATAACATCATTCGATTTTGGGCTGTCAGACAAGCGATCAGCGTGACCTTTGGGTGTGTGTTGCTGTGTGCGAGGCACCAGATGGAAGCACAGAAACTACACTGCAGCAAATATCTCGCTGCTAATATATGGTCTGCAACCTGTCATTTCCTTTCAATGAAGCTGTAAACAGGACTGGAGAGCTCATCGCCAAGCCAGGCTCATGTCCAACTGCAGATGGACATTGTCCCATACCAGAGGACTGTGTGTGGGACATGGACTGCCCAGGCTGGCAGAAATGCTGCCAGAGACTGGGTCGCTCTTTCTGCAGTCAACCTTCAAGTTAGTGCACATTCCTAAATGATTGTTATTCATTGTCAAAGTAAACCGCCTTGTATATTTTCTTTGGTAAAGTCATATGTTAAGGGATACAATTTTACCCAAACCACAGTGGTTTTAGCTATGCAGACAGTGTCAGACAGTATATCAGAGGTTCGCTGATTAACTGAATGTTAATGTCCATCATATTATATCAAAAACCAACACAAATAAATTACATACATTACTGCACACCAGCTACTGTATCTGGAAATTATGATGGTATTTTTAAAGGAGAAAAAGGGAGAAGGATTTGTGCTTTTTTTGCAGCAATGACTGTCATTTCCTACTTCTTCAGCCTGGTTTATTTGCTGTAATGTTTGGGATGCAATTTATATATCTGGTTTTATTCCAAATTAAGTTTGATGGAAATTTTGAAAGTCTTTGATCATTTTACATAGAAAAATACATCATCTTAAGTTCTTAATGGAAACTAAGTTTTCATGATCAAACAAGTAGTGGCAACATTTTCTGCTAAACACGAGAAAGGCCATACTTTTGACCTTAAGTCTTTTGACCTGCCTTCCATACTCACTATATTCATCCATCCCCAGATACCAAAAGGCTATAGTGAGAAAATATGGCTTATTCTTTGTGATTACTTTTATTGTAACTTTCAGGCTCAGCTAATTATTCTGTGAATGGAGAATACCGATGGAATGCAACAGTCACGGTGAAGACAGATCACCAGCAACTGTTGTTCCTGGATAAAGGACTTCTGAATCACACACGATTACTACATGCAATGGTAATACTACCTCAAATATGTTGAAACAAACTCTGCCACAAACCTTGTATGTATGATATCTGTGATACGACTATATGCTGTGAAGACCTCTTGGCCAGTTATTGCCACTATTAATGTCACAAGACCTGGTCAAGTGATGCTGTTTATTGTCAGATTACACTATAGAACATATACCAAGGTTTCATTAGAGGTTAGCTATATCAGCTAAATCAGGATAGGATTAATTTTATTCGTTGTTAAATTAGTTTTTTCTGTTTCTCTACCTTTAATAGGTGACTGGAGCTTTGCAGCCTGATGAGGTTTCAGTCCATTACCTCAGCTCGTGGCCTGTGCATCCATACAGGACTGCAACGTCACTGCTGATAGTCTGCAGCTCCACCCTGTCACTGCACAGTGTCACATCAAAGCTGCATCTGCTCCTGAAACACATACAAGAGGTGACATCTGTAACGGTGGAAGGTGAGAAGGCTCGACTGTGTTTTTCTCCGTGAAGCTGCACAGGGCTTTTTTTTGTCCTTCAGAGAAATGACATTCTTGCCGTGTTGAGAATGATTCATTTTGCAGAGAACACAGTGTTCAGGAAGAAATGACTCAGTCGCACCACAGTTTCCTTCTCCCACCACTTCTATGTGAGTGGCAGTCAGCTGTGGGATGTTTCCTGCAGTAACGGAAAATAACACCAGAGCAAGTGCAACACACACACACAAACACACACAAACACACACAAACACACGCACACACACACACACACACACACACAAACACACACACACACACACACACACGAAAGGACAAGATATTAATCATGAATCTGGATCGGTCACACTTGTTATATTTGCACAAAAAACACAGTCACAAGCTCTCCATCACAGAGACACACAGACACACATCACACTGCCTCTAAAATGTTTTACAGGTGATTTCCAATCAACACAAAATCTTATTTAACCTTTTATGCCAAAATGATAATGTATCATTATTGTCGGTCAGTGAATGAAGTTCACCTTGCTCATATTTACCTGAGCACGTATAATCGCAGAATAAACGTATTTCTGTTATGTTTATGGCTTTTGTTTAATGTCATAATACTATGCATTATAGTCAGATTTGACATTACATCTTATAATTATTACTGCTTATCCAAAAACAACTATATCTCATCAGCATAAAGTTCCAAGTCTTAGGTTGGATTATTTGGCAAAATTGCAAAAAGGTGACTGGACACCTGGACACCAAATGTTTATTGGGCAGCTGTAGTACTCTTGTTGCTATTATTATTATTATTATTATTATTATTATTATTATTATTATTATTATTATTATTATTATTATTATTATTATTATTATTATTATTATTATTATTATTATTATTATTATTATTATCTTGTTTCACCTGCCAGGAACAAAAGAGCTGCTTGCTTTTCTAATTGCATATTGTCCCAGTAAAAATAAGCAATTGAAAAAGGATACTGGTAGAATTCCGTAACAATGTCTTATGGCTGAAACTAAAATAAATCTTTATCAATATGATTGAAGGAGAAACCTTTCGATAAAAATGGCACAGTTCATGACCTAAAGCAAAATGATAATGAACAGTCAAATCAACCAGAGCGTTATATTCACGTTAGCTGGTGTCCAATGTTATCTGAAGAAAGATCAAATATATTATATACCCTAACCTTTAAATATGGTTTCACATTCATCCAGATTTTTTGTCCTTTGTCTTTCAGTTGCAGTGAAATAAAAACAGTTTACGAGATTCTCTGTAATAATGACTTATAAACCTGGATCACAGCAGCACCACATTATTCTGTCCATTCAAGCATTTGAGCTTCTGACACTGAGGATGATGTCAGAGAAAAATGGCTGCCGTGTGTATATGGGCTACACAAAGTGTCCGCTGATGTGTGTGGGTTGAAGACTTCAGGAAGTGATGACTGCGAGGGATTTTCCACATTTAGTGAGCGTGTTTCTGTCAAGCCGCTAAACCTTGGGGTTACAGATCCCACACAGCTCTTTACATACTTCTGAGACTCTATTTTTGGAAAAATCTCTGCACATCTGAATGAGAGACAGGCACGTCTGAGGGAGTTGCAAATGGAGAACAATGAGAAGAACTCCCACACACTGTCTCATTTACTGCTGAAATATTAATCAGTTACCTGAATCAAGGTCAGATTGACGGAAACACTGTTACCAGTAAATATTTCAGCAGCACGAGAGACAGTGTGTGGGAGTTCTTCTCATTGTTCTCATACTCTCAAGACTTAGCTCTTTTATTTAGAATGAGGAAGAACAAACATGTGTTACTGTCCTATGATTTGCACTGTATGTATGTAACTGGAATTCCAGTCCACCCTTTTCATGTGTCTGTATTTGCAGACGTAGACGAGTGTGTGCAGTCTGTTCTCCATCAGTGCTCCCCTCAAGCACAGTGTAACAACACAGTGGGATCCTACCAGTGTATCTGTCACCAAGGATACAATGATGTTGAGCCCAGCAACCCTGGAGCCAATTGTACAGGTGAAACAGAGTTTGTGTGCGTGTATGTGTGTATATAACTCATGTTGTGGGAACCTAAATCCATTCACACAGTCACATTACAGAGACTCCTTTGCTCTTTTTCAAGGGGACTGAAGTTCCAACAATGTAAATAATTACCTTTTAAGGTAAAGCCATGTTTTTAAGTTAAGTTCAGGTTTAGTTTAGCTAAGTCTTTTGATTAGAGAAATTAAAGTATTTGTTATGCTTAAAGTTAGAGTGACTCTCTGTGAATGTTCTTTTGTCCACGTATGTTAGCCCTGCAATACCCTTGCGACCTGTCGATCCCCCTACCTCTCACAACATTTAAACTGGGATTGGCTCCGGCTTCCTTGACAACCCTCAAAGGATAATAATATAGATAATCGATGGATGGAGGGATGTGTGTATGTGTGTGTGTTTCTGTGTGTAAAGAGGTTTAAGAAAGGACAAGTTAGGGAAGTGTGGACATATTGACTCATTCTCACTTTCAATGAGCAGTTTGAGGTTAGACTTAGATTTGAGTGGGCTGGGATAAGGGTGGGGTTTAGGCATGTAGCTGCAATGATTAAGTTAAGGGTAGGGGACTATAGGAAATGCATTATATCAGTAAGTATCTTCACAAAGGGTATGTGATTCTTTATCCAGTATTATCAGAAGTGTACATAGGTAACTGGACTTGCTGGTGGCTCTTGAAGACCCTTGCTTCTTGTATGAGAGGTGAAACAAGCAGTTCCAGAAATACAAGTCCAGTGGCCTATGTACACATCTCTAACTCCTGAATATACAACTATGTGTGTGTTGATAATATATAATTATCATTCCTCTGTTAGTGGCGGAACGTGGGTTGGTGCAGTGATTAGCACCTTTGCCTTTCTGTGAGGAGTTTGCACGTTCTCCCCATGTGTGTGGCTTTCTCCAGATAACCTGTCTTCCTCCTGCAGTCCAGTTAAATTAATTGGAGAATGATTGTTGGTCTACCCCCAACTCACCATATATCAACTTCTATGTAGGACTATAGGGCTATATACTGAGCTCATTTAGTAATAATACTTTAGCTAAAAGGCAGATAGCAGCCTCTACAGGTTGGTGTCTTCTTGCTGCCTTCTCCCCCTTGTTTCTCTGTGAGCACAATGCATGATGGTATATATTGCTCAGTGAGTGACCATTGGCTTTACAATACTCTTCAGGATGCACTTTGGGAAACAATGAGTCCACTATAGGGTAGGAAAAATGTCCCTCAACATTCGGACAGCACAACACAATGGCTCACTATTTATTGGATTAGTGAGAGGACACAGCCTACCTTTGTTTGTGCTGTGATGGGCTGGTGACCTGTCCAGGGAGAATCCCTTATCCTCCTCAATCTCAGCTCAGTTTGTCTCAAGCCCACTTGTGAGTGAGCCTCAAAAGGATTAGCGGTATAGATGGATGGATTTACCTGTTGGTTTATGGCAGTAAGTTGATCTGCAGTGGCAAGTTTAAGATCAGCAATAATACAACTTTTGTTTTAAAACTATGATGTATGGATCGAAGGAACATTTCTCATCATTGATCTCTGTGCTTTGCTCCTATAGCTGGTGATGGTGTGTGGACCAGCACAGAGACCCCGCTGACCCACCTTCCACCCATGACCACAACCTACACTCCAGCCCCCAACACCACACAGGAGCTTCCAGGCAGCAGCACCACTGTTACCCACAACTCCTCTGAGATCAGCATGACTACAGCTCTGAGTAATACAAGCTCTGTCCCTTATAATTCATCACATGCTCTGCAGTGGATGAGCTCTGCACCTTACACCAGCATGAGCTCAACTGAGGAGTTACCTCTGCCGACAACCACATGCTGTAAGAAATATTTATTTGTCTTTGTCAAGGCTGTGTCGACCTCTAAATTCATTATTTATTAGCCAGAGTAGGAATGTTGTGTCCCAATGTAAAAACTAGCCCTATTCTTTCTTTCGATCAGTATTTGTTGTCTTGTTGATTTAAGTATCTAATTATAGCCTGATATTTACTATACAGACAGGGGCGGGTCCAGAACTGGGGTCAGCGGAAATCTGATTGGCCTCTGAAGGGCCCCTGTCCTATCACCTTTTTAGAACTACACAATTCAAGATTTTTATTGTCAAATGCATAGAGATAACATGAAGCAGTCGCTGGCAATGAAATACTTGGGTCACCGGCTCTCTTCAAGAAATGCTCAGTAATTTCAACCAAAAAATAAAATAAAATAAAAATAGAAATAGAAATAGCATAAAATAGAATAAAATAGAATAAAATAGAATATCAATAAAATAGAATATCAAAATTGAAAATAGAATATAAATACACTCCTGATCAAAATCTTAAGACCAGTTAAAAAATTGCATGAATTTGCATTTTGCACTGTTGGATCTTAGGAAGGTTCTAAGTAGAGCTTCAAAATGCAAAAAGAAGAAATGGGAACAAGAGATGTGTGCAGGCAATTTATTGAAAACAACAATTTAACTCAAATAGGCTGTTCATCAGCTGATCAAAAGTTTAAGACCACAGCCTTTAAAAGCCAAAATCTGTGCAAAAATTTGGATTCCATGTCATTTCCTGTCAAGCAATCACACTGTGAAGATCTCTTGATGGCAAAGGCAAAAAAGCTCACCGTCTTTGAACGTGGTAGGATTGTTGAACTGCATAAACAAGGCCTCTCACAACGTGCCATCGCTGCTGAGGTTGGACGCAGTAAGACAGTCATTTTGCATTTCTTAAAAGATTCTCAGGGTTATGGAACAAAAAAATCAAGTGGTAGACCCAAAAAAATCTCACCGGCGCTGAGCCGGAGGATACGAATGGCTGTCTGTCAAGACACGGGACGATCCTCGTCCCAAATTAAGGCCATTACTGGTGCTGACTGCAGCCCAATAACCATCAGACGGCATCTGCGAAAGAAGGGCTTCAAAAACAAGAAACGTCTTCAAAGGCCACGTCTCCTTCAATGCCACAAAATTGCCCGTTTAGACTTTGCAAGGGAGCACCAAACATGGGACATTCAAAGGTGGAAGAAAGTTTTATTCTCTGACGAGAAAAAATGTAACCTTGATGGTCCTGATGGCTTCCAACGTTACTGGCATGACAAGAAGATGCCACCTGAGATGTTTTCTACGCGGCACAGTGGAGGGGGCGCCATCATGATCTGGGGTGCTTTTTCCTTCAATGGAACAATGGAGCTCCAGGTTGTGCAGGGGCGTCAAACAGCAGCTGGCTATGTGGAGATGTTGCAGCGGGCATCCCTCATGACTGAGGGCCCTCGTCTGTGTGGTAACGACTGGGTTTTTCAGCAGGACAATGCTCCAATTCACAATGCCCATCTGACCAAGACTTTTTTCCAGGAGAATAACATCACTCTTTTGGACCATCCTGCGTGTTCCCCTGATGTTAATCCAATTGAGAACATTTGGGGATGGATGGCAAGGGAAGTTTACAAAAATGGACTTCAGTTCCAGACAGTGGATGCCCTTCGTGAAGCCATCTTCACCACATGGCGCAACATTCGCACTAGCCTTTTGGAAACACTTGCATCAAGCATGCCAAAACGAATTTTTGAAGTGATCAACAATAATGGTGGAGCTACTCATTACTGAGTCAGTTTTTGACACTTTAATTTCTGTTTTAGGAGGTTTTTGTTTTTTTTTGAGCTGTGGTCTTAAACTTTTGATCAGCTGATGAACAGCCTACTTCAGTTAAATTGTTGTTTTCAATAAATTGCCTGCTCACAACTTTTGGTCTCTTGTTCCCATTTCTTCTTTTTGCATTTTGAAACTCTACTTAGAACCTTCCTAAGATTCAACAGTGCAAAATGCAAATTCATGCAATTTTTTAACTGGTCTTAAGATTTTGATCAGGAGTGTATCTAAATATATATCTTTACAGATGAAGAAAAAAATAAAACAACAATAGTTCAATTTGTGCAGTAGTGCAAATATTCAAATATGCTTATTACGGTGCTGGTGCAAATATGCAAATATGCCAGGGTGCTGGTTTGGTGGAGTTAGTGGAGTTCAGAGGAGTTTAAAAGACAATGTGGTTGAACAAGGGAGAAGATACATTTTTTTATTGAATGATTGGTGCTTTGTCAAAGCTATGGAGCTAACCGTAAACAGGGGATGTCTTAAATTTGCACCAAACTGTATTAGGAGTTGTTGGACGTATAATTGGGCCTTCTGTGGACATTGTGGCCCCTTTGTGGCCCCTGACTTACAATCCGCCCCTGCACAGGCATGACAATAGTATAACAAAATTTCACTTAAATCTGCAAAAAGTACACCAGCATATCGCCCAATAAATGTCAAATATATTAACTCCAATGAATAAATCATAAACCTGTTAACTACCCCTATCTCTCCCCTCCTACCCATCTCCACCACCTTCCAGCTCCTCCCAGCATCACCACCTTAACGGTGTTTAACGTTACTGGAACCTCCCTCTGTGTGTACTGGTCCAGCCAGTTTCAGACAAACCAGACCTACCGGGTTGTTCTGAGGAAGGGGTCAGAGGTCATTGACCCTTTGGAAACTCATCAGACCATGATGGAGGTGAGGGGACTGCAGCCTGGGGGGCTCTACAACGTCACTGTCACACCTAGTGCCTGCGGAGGAGAAGGGGTCACCCAACATGTATTGGTCAAGACAGGTAAGAACTGGTTGTTCCAGTGGCTTTGACCTTCCAATGTCCTTATTTACTATATAGGCTACATTGTGTCATGAATTCAAAACTTACAGCAAGTTATTGTTAATATAGGTCTTATTATATTAGTTATGGTAAATTTCAAACTCAAACAAGTCCTATTCACCAATTCACACAGACATTTATCCGAGCTCTACTGTATGCTGTGCTTTGCTATCACACATCTACATTCACGCTCTGACAGAGTAGCCCAGGAATATTAGGCAAGCAGAATGGAGGAGCTGGGGATTGAGTCAACAACTCTCAAGTTGGTGAATGATCAGCTTACCACCTCAGCCACAGCTGTAATATAAACGAACAGCTGTTAAGTTGCTGCTGTAGAGTGAATATTCAATTTAAGTTTTTTTTCTTATTTTAGTAGTATGTTTTTTTAACAGAAGGATGATTTCCCTTAGCCACAGGAGAAGGCACTTTTTAAGTTCCTTTCTAAATGAAAGGATGCAGCCACAGATTCTTACCCCGAGGGGATGGAGACGCAAAGTGATAAAAAAAATTCCCTTAATGACTAATGTGTGATGAAGGAAACCTTATTTAACTAACAGGCCCAAGGCTGGTGAGACAGCTGACATTTAGTTGTGGAAAGGTTAACTGTGCAAAGTAAGGCTTTTCTTTACAGATGCTCAGACTCTTGACGCCACAACTCGACTCACCAACATCAACTTCACTGATGACCTGCACAACTCCAGCAGCCAGGCCTACAAAAGCCTCACTGCCAGTATCATAGAAGAGGTAGGTGCTTTACAAGGCTCATCTTATGACGGAATGTGAGCTTTGAAAAGAATTTCACACACTTTAAACATGAACATTTCGGCTAGCTTTATTGTTTCACTCACTCAGACTGATGCACTTATCTCTGCCATAAACAGATCTACCAGTCTCTGTCTGAGGAAATGAAGCTCTTGGTGAGGATTGAGATAAGGAGCTTGTCAGCGGGCAGTGTGGTGGTCAACTTCACCCTCACCCTCAACCTCACCCCAAGCCAAGGCCTAGACATCAGTAATGTGTCCCTGGCTCTGCGTAACTCCCTGATGAACAGCTCCAAATACACTGTGGATAGAAACAGCACAAGCATAACTGGTACGTTCTTTTAATCACTGTTCTAAAAGCTTTATATTTGATTGGGTTGAGAATGGTCTTAATGCAACTCGAAATTAAATTAAATGACTATGGTCACTGGTCATAGGATACACTGGAACATTCTTTATGAAAGGAGATATTGGTAAAATGTATTGATGATGCAGCCTTGTGCAGCCTTTCACAACTTTCCTTGACCTCAAGACATTTCCCATCAAGGTGAAGGAAAAGTGTAAAAGAAAGGATTCTCTTCTGACTTTTCAACTGTAGCCTAAGTTTGATTTTACACCTCAGTATTTTAGATGAGTTACTCAACATTAGTTATACTCATCTCTGAGTATGGAAAACACCTTAATGATGTCATCGTGGTCATCCTGGTAAGGCCTTGAAGACCTGGATCTAAGGGGGCAGTGGTTAAAAAGACTTGGGCATTTGCCAGGTCCTGGGGGTTTACCAAATCATGCTATTGAGTTGCAGTTACATTTTACAAGTCTTAGAAACAACATCAAAGTTATTGATCCAAAATCATTTGTTTTGTAGATTTTAATGAATGTGAATCAGGGGAAAACGACTGTTCCCAATGGGCTACATGTAACAACAACCTGGGCTCTTACACGTGTCACTGCATGGAAGCGTTTACAGACAACAACCAAGAAAGGCCTGGGCGAGCCTGTCAAGGTATGAATTGATTTTATACAGATCTAGTGAAGAGAATATATATATATATATGTTTTTTTTAACACAGTATCTTGTCTTGTGCAGCGAATGCTTCCTCAGAGACAATGACGGCCTCAACCAGGGATCCAGCTTTAACCACAGTAACAACCACTCCAAACATAACCACTGTCATTATATCAACAAGTGAAATGGTTTCTACTACAGCCACACCCAGTACAGCGGGCTCAACCACTTCTACGGTCATAACTGTCGTCACTCTAGCTACCACTACTCCTGCAATGACAACCACTACTAACCCTGCAACAACAACCACTGCTGCACCAACGACCATGGCAACAGCTTCAACAACCATGACTTCGGCCCCGACAACCACCACTACTGCTCCAGTAGCTATTGCTAAAGCTGCAACAACCACAAATAGTGCCCCAATAACCATGACTACTTCCCCAATAACCATGAATACTGGCCCAACAGCTATGGCTACAGCTGCAACAACCACAAATAGTGCCCCAACAACCATCACTACAAACTCAACAACCACAAATAGTCCCCCAATAACCATGACTACTGCCACAACAATCATCGCTACAAACTCAACAACCACAAATAGTCCCCCAATTACCATGGTTACTGCCACAACAACCATCATTACAAACTCAACAACCACAAATAGTCCCCCAATAACCATGACTACTTACCCTACTGCCCCAATAACCATCCCTACTGCCCCAACAACCATGACTACGACCCCAACAACCAAAACAAACATGACTACACCCCCAACAAACACCAATACTGCAATGACATCCATAACTTCTACTCCTGCACCCACTGTTACCAACACAACTGCTGCTACTGCTACAACCACTTCTTTGGCCCAGAGAACCCGCTCTGTGCAAGGGGCCGTCTCAGTGCAGTGCAAGGTCACTTCCATCACCGTAACAGTTGCCAGAGAATTTCTTCAGAACACCAAAATCAGAGAAAGCGACCTGTACTTAGGCTCGCCGGAATGTGGCGTCAACGGAGGCAATGACACCCATGCCCAGCTGACCGTGGCCTGGGATGAGTGCGCCACTATACTTACACATGTGGGTTTTTCTTTTCTGATGCATTTGCTCTTGCTCTTTCTTTGACTCTACAATTCAATTGCATTCAACCCAATCTGCCTCCAACCTTTGTTGTTTTTAGAATGAAACCTACATCACAGTATCTGTGACCCTGTGCAACACCATGGATACAAACAGCTCATCCAGAGTTCGGCTGGAGGTTCCCATCATGTGTCCCTACATGAAGAGCATGCGTATCTCTGCTGACTTTGGGTCTATGGGGTATGCTTAACCTACTGTCTGTCTGTTATGTTTTTAAAGGAATGATGGACTCAATTGGCACAGCACTGGAGAAAAAATAATAGTATTGTAAAAATGCGATTTTATGTGCCAACGATCAAAATATGCAAGCGTTATACTCAATGTATAAAGCTGAAAATATGTTGTTCTCACCCATCCACAGACACGACGTTATCAAAGATATCATCATAGGCCTGGGGTCGTTCCAGGTGACGGTGCGGCTGATGAATGGGACAGTCCCTCTGCCCCACAACTATAGCTTGTCATCTGAGGACATGGTGGTGGTGGAGGTCAGCCTGAACACCTCCTCAGACCAGATTAAAGTAGTCATCAACAAGTGCTGGGCTACTCCCACCCTGGATCCTGCAGATACACAAAGCTACCCCTTCATTGAGAACAGGTCTGTTTCCACCTCCAGCACAATGTCCCTGCCACTGTTTACAGTTTATATTATTTTATTAAACATATTAATGGAGCTGACCCTAAATACTTAAGACATGAGAGGGCAATATAACCATACCAGCCCCCTGAGATCACTGGGGAGGGTTCAGCTAGTGGGGCCCAGGGTCAAATCTAAACATCAGCACAGTGCTGGAACCAATGGCCCAATGGTACTAGGATACATTTTTAGGGCCCGAGCACTGATCAAAGGTCAGATGAGGCCCTATTGAAATTGTAAGGATTATTATTATGGCCCGAGCACTGACCTGACAGGTGAGGCCCTATTGAAATTGTTAGGATTATTTATTATTATTATTATTCAGGCAAATTAATTGGCTTTTTGAGGGCTTTACCACGCTCAAATTCTTACCAAAATTTACAGAAAGTTGCCCCCCGAGACCCCCGGAACGTGTTCACACTGACCGATCTTCACAAAAATCACTACACAGGTGTATCATGACAAGACAAACAAAAAAGTCTTCAGTTGCAATTGGAAAAACGCCACAGGAAGCCTGCTATTCTGCATTTAGTGGCCATTTTGGCCATATTCCACATTTTTATTTACAATTGTAATTAATATTAATATTAACATAAATAAAGCCACTGCTACCATTGTCTCTCATGACATTTTCCTCATTTTAGTCAGTGTGGAGCTCCCTTCATGTTTTCAAAATAAAATACCGATGGAACTGCTGCCCAGATTTCCATGACAACACTAATTGCTAGGTGGTCTTTGAGATCTAAAAATACCTTCACAGGCTAAAAAAAGGTTAAGAACATGTTCTCGGCTTCATGAGCTGTAAATACAATCTGTGATGTTATATGAAGACTCCCCCATGTTCTAATCATGATGAGTCAAACACAAAATTCTGTATTCAAGCCCAGAAAAAAACCACAGAATACTATGTCTGTTGCTTTTTTTCTTAAATGTGTAGCTTGACATTTAGGGAAACATGCTTACTGTTTTTTGCTGAGGCTTAGAAGATTGATAAAACTTTCTAATACAGTATGTCTGTAGAATATAAAGCCACAGATGCTGACTGTAGCTGCTGCTGCTTTATATTTAAAACTGCAGCTCAGCCTGAAGTGTGGAAGCAGGTCTTACCTGACTCATCTGAAGGTCATGAAATCTGTCTACCAGCACCTCTAAACATCTGTAATTAACACATAATATCATGTTTGTTTTCTTCTTACAGACAGTATGTTTTTGTCATTATTTACACTTTGGCCTTTGTATGGACTATACAAACATGATAATAACATAGTAAATACTGAGCTGTAGACATGCATGCAGGTAGAAGAATGTTGTCACTTTAAACAGCCATTTAACCCTTGTTAAGAGTTTTTATGCTAAGCTAAGCAAACCACGTCCTGTCTGTAGCTTCTTATTTAAGAAAGCACACATTAGATAGGCAACTACCCCCTGGTCTTATATTGCTTTACACTTATATAAGCGTTGCATTAAAAAATATGAATATAGATCTAGGATGACTGGATTACAATCATACAGTTTAGATAGACAACCCATGAGGAAACATTCTAAAGAGGAAAACATCACCTTTGATGGCAAAGCATCCCATAATATTAATTAAAGAGGTTTACAACTGAACAGACAAATGAAGGAAATGGAGGGAGGACCTTTATACAAAATAGCAGATTGCAGTTGATTTAAAAGCAAATCTCAAAAACCATATGGTGACAACAATAAATCCACAGTCAGCCCAGTGCTGTCAATCACTCCGAGGCCCCTTCGATCCAAGTCGCCACAGTTTAGTCCGACAGGTTTTCATGTTCATAGCAAAGAAATAAAATATATTACAACAATCATCTAGTTAGACACAATTTCTACCCACATCAGATGCAGTCATACAAAAAAGACACTTTTGTTTTCATCTCTGACATTCTTCTCTCCACAGCTGCTCCCTTAACACGTACACCGACGTGTTGATGAACGGGAACTACAGCACATCTCGAGTGTCTGTGCAGATTTTCTCCTTCGTCAACCTGGATGTGATCTATCTGCACTGCCAAGTCTACATCTGTGTCCAGATTGGAACAGACACCTGTGTGCCTGTGAGTGCATCCTATTTAAAACTGTTAAGGCACTATCTATCTATCTATCTATCTATCTATCTATCTATCTATCTATCTATCTATCTATCTATCTATCTATCTATCTATCTATCTATCTATCTATCTATCTATCTATCTATCTATCTATCCATCCATCCATCCATCCATCCATCCATCCATCCATCCATCCATCCATCCATCCATCCATCCATCCATCCATCCATCCATCCATCCATCCATCCATCCATCCATCCATCCATCCATCCATCCATCCATCCATCCATCCATCCATCCATCCATCCATCCATCCATCCATCCATCCATCCATCCATCCATCCATCCATCTATCTATCTATCTATCTATCTATCTATCTATCTATCTATCTATCTATCTATCTATCTATCTATCTATCTATCTATCTATCTATCTGATTCATGCATCTCTTTGTTTGAATGTTGAAGATTAGAGGAAGAGAAGCGAAGGATTCTCTTGTGTTTTCTTGCAGGACTGTCGGCAGAGAACGGCTCGATCTATGAACAGACTGGGAACATCTTACGGTTCCTCTGGACCTCTACAAAGACTTTTTGATTGTGAGTGTTTTTACATACAAAGACCAAGTATATAATTTAAATTTTCAATCTTCTATTATGACCTGCGAGTCTGTTGAAAAAGAGGATTCCACCTGAAGTAACGGTGACACTCTCAGCTCCTGCTCTGCCTCTGACGAGCTGAATTGTTATCCAGGCCTTCAGTTGAATGATGACTGGGATGCTGCTCTCTCTAGAATCAGTCTGGAAAGTTAAAGTAGTTTGACGGAAATTATACAATCTTAAAAGCCATGTTGATTAAAATAAATTTGAGATATTTGAAGTGAATTATCAATAACTAATAATTGCATTTTACTCTCATAATGTACTCTAGAAGATTTTATTAAAAAGCAAGCTCAGCAATAGTTTGGTTTAAGAACTTATAAAAACTACAGTATTTATATAATATTTCCTTATAGAGGGTTTTGACCTTTCAAAGCCATTATCCTCTTGACTCTGTATTAACTGATTCTTAACACTCTTATCTTCCTCATGTTCTTTCAGACCACTTGGACCAGGAGTATGACACTGTTCATATAATCGGCTTCTCCTGTCTGGGAGTCGGCTTGGCGCTCTTCTTCATCCTTGGCTTTGTCTGCCTCTTCTACTACCAGAGGAACCGCATCGGACACTACAACTTCAGTGTCAAACCCAAGCAGGAGAACTTCACCTACCTTGTCTTCAACACCTAGGGGTGCAGCAGCAGCAGCAGCAGCAGCACCCCCCACAACCAAAGTCACAGAACCGGGAAACAACTTTAAATATATTCTATTACTGCATAGTCGCCACTAGATGCCACTGTTTAGCAGTTTTCATATTAGTTCTGATGAAAATATTGCAAATCTTTGCACATGGAAAAATAAATGCAGTACAGATTATGTTGTTATTTACCTGCCCACTTTATATATATTCAAATATATTTAAATTATGGTGGTTGTTGTTAGTTTTACACTGAAATGTCAAATATGTTGTAAACTAATATTTAAAAATAAATTTGTTACATATTTCAGAAATGTAAAGTTTTAGAAGCAACTGAGGTAATAATGGAGTTTAAATCTGAGAAGTGAAAACAGGCACATGATGTAATGACTATATTTATATATATATGTGACTATATATAACTACTACACATTGACAGTATGTATAAATGATCATATTCATGAAGTCCAATATCCTTACACTGTGTTCAATAATGTTCATGCACTTTTACTTTTAGCAGCTGTTTTTTTTTTACCATCACACATTCAGTGAACTGTTTGTAACACATCTGAAATATTCATTCTGTTCCTACTGGTACAGACGGTACTTGTGCTGTGACAATAAACCTGTTCTGTATGAACGCTGACACTTGGTGGTGCTGCTGGTTCACTTCTTCAGCTCTACTAATCAATGCAAAATGGCTTCCATGATTCACAGAGACATGTTTACAGTGTTTACAGGAGACAGCAGGAGGTACCGATGTAAGAAGAAGTTTAGATCAGAGCCAAGGTTTGATTTCCATGCATACATGCATGTGTTTGGTCGAGCTGGAAGGGAACAGAGGAGTTATGGTCTATCTTTGATGAGATGAAGGGTTTAGAAGACAATCTCCTGTAAGTCTCCCCCCCAATTCCCACAATCCCACGTTGTTGACTACAGAGTCATAGACGCAGCTCCTGGATCGACGTGGAGGGGGGTGAATACTAAACAGCAGAGGCTTTCACTTTTGAGAGGGGGTCCCTGGAGACCAGTGGCAAAGGACAGCTTACAGCCGTCTGGAGGGCTGCGCACGCCCCACCTCCTAATTAACCCATTCGGATCCACTGTCAGAGGCTTGGCAACCTGTCTCTATGGCAACAGCCCCAGTGTAGGGATGGAAGGAATAATGGATGGAAGGAGGAAGGGAGAGAGGGCATCAGCGATCAGAGTGGAGGGAAAGAGCGGGGGAACTATTTCAGTTCAAACGCTTGAAATCTGCAGAGAATTGATGTTGTTATTAAAGCAAAACGAGGTATGGGTTCAGACTTTGTGAATCAAATTTCCTTCTACCTACTCATGCTTTGCTGCTAATCTACAGTGGATGTCTTTAGATTTGGATCATCTATAGCTCCACAAACACGTTCACACACACAGTGGCCACAGTGAACAACAACCCCTCTTGTTAAAAACAGAAATCTGGCGTCTGGGGAGTGATTCCTGAATTCATAAATCAGCCCCTGGGGATCCACAGGGTGCCTGGGAGGAGAAATGAGCTTTGAGACACGTCCATATTCTGGAGAGCAGCAGAGCCACGTCCCCTCATAATGGCTGCAACATGATGTATGGGTCCACAGGTCTTCCTCTTACCTCCCCCTCTTCCTCACATCCGTCTTCCTTCATCCAGGTCACAGGGCGTCTCTGAGACACAGTCATTCATTATGGTTTACGGTCTGTGTGTGTGTTTATGTGTGTGTGTGTGTGTGTGTGTGTGTGTGTGTGTGTGTGTGTGTGTGTGTGTGTGTGTGTGTGTGTGTGTGTGTGTGTGTGCAGGATGTGCAGGGATCTCCAAGGGCTTTCACTCACACAGGTCATGACTTATTAAACAATCTTACTGTGTTTTTACAGAGTGGCTCAGGACCTTCCTCCAGCTCCCCCAGCAGTGTAACGGATTATATTCCTCAGATATGAGCAATGTAATTAAACCATTCACACACAACCCTGCTCACCTGCTGTGTGACTTATGCTGGTCAATCAATTTCAATGGTGGAATGAATACATTTACTCAACTACTGACCTATCAAAATCTGGGACTGTTTTTATTTTCATTTTTTGATTATTCTAAAATATATTTTACAGGCCCCACTTTTTATAGACTGTTATTTAGTTAGTTGTGCTGGGTTTCTGAAAAATCAATGACATTTTTTGTTAAATTTCAATGAAAAAAAAAAAAAACATAACGGCTGAGACAATTTAGGCCACACATCAATTATTTGTTTATTATCAACCACATCATTATCTTACCTTGGTCCAACAATTCTTCTTTTTAAGTGAAGTGAATGTTCACAGCCAATTTTGTCATATGCATAAAAAAAAACTGTTAAACTCACGTGCAAATCTAAATGCTAATTTATTGAAAATTAGACTGACATTTGCTGCATACATAAATAACCAAAAGTATATATTTGAATGTGAACGCTGTCACTTTGTGGTTGTACAGGAGGACGTGTTGTTTCTCCTTTCCTCACTCCACCGGTCACAGAGTAGTTTACCACAGGTAATAAATCAAAATTAGCAATCACCTCCTTTCCTTCCACTTTACCGTCCATTCCTAAACCCCAGAGAAATCATAGACCCCTCTGTAGCTATTCTATACATGTAGTGGATATGTTTTGCTCATGAAATTACTCTATGTAAAAATGAAAGTAAATAAAATAATCTCTCTGCATGTAGGGTACCACAGTCCTCACAAAGAACTCGTGCCCCTCTTCCTGTTGTAATGGGTTTGTCTTCATGTCATTAAGTGTGTCAGTAGAGCTCGTGGTACAGACGTTCCCTCTGGAACCGAAGAGCACAAACACTGCAACCCAACAGTAGTTATGGTGGGGAGCCCTCTCAGCCCAGTCCTCTGAGTTTTGAATAATTTGTGATGATGGGTGACTCGCTGATTTAGACTGACAGAGTGACAGAGTGTCAACCCCCCTCCACCCCACCCCCCACTGCTCGTTCAAGACAATCGTCTGCAAGCGCACAATTACACAAATCCCAGAAATGTTCAGCACCAGAGTGTGTTGTTTTCGAGACGTCCCTGAAGCAGGGGGCTCGTGCAGCTTTATGTTGTGTGTACTGTGTGTGTGTGTGTGTGTGCATGTGAGAGATTGTGAGCACAGTTATTTATAGTGTCATTTACTGTTGGCTATAAAGCATACAGCAGCATTGAGAGGG
This sequence comes from Limanda limanda, assembly GCF_963576545.1. Lineage (NCBI taxonomy): Eukaryota > Metazoa > Chordata > Actinopteri > Pleuronectiformes > Pleuronectidae > Limanda > Limanda limanda. The sequence continues at coordinate 22,679,776 of NC_083649.1, forward strand.
GAGCAGCTTAATGAGGAGTAAAATGAACAGCGACATGGAATCAGCTTCTCTACACCAGCTGTTTGATTGCGGTTCTCTCTCTCCCTGCTGACCTGTTTCTTCATCCCTCGTTCGCCCTTGTATCCTGGTTTATAAGACAATGAAATATGAGAACCTGCGATTGCGATAACAAAGCTTCTTAAAAGGTTCCCAATAATTCCCTCAGGTAATCTAATGCTTTCCTTTTGTTGCTGATAAAAAGTGCAAGGTAAAAGGTTCAGTTGTAGGTTTTCACCAGCAGGGACACGCATGGTGAGCTGTGTCTCAATTCAGTCACTGAACTGACACACACACACACACACACACACACACACACACACACACACACACACACACACACACACACACACACACACACACACACACACACACACACACACACACACACACACACACACACACACACACACAAACTTCTTGCCCAGACTGTGTTGAAAGGTTCAGGGTATTATCCAGCCTGCCAGACATTTCGTTTTGAGATATCAGTTTGCTGTCTGATATAGAAAGTCTGAGCCAAAGTTCATAAACAATCTTATCATTAGCAAACCTGATCCAAAACCAATGATCTACTTTGATCTACATGTGATAAAAAACAGATTTGACTCTAATTCCTACCCAGCAACATTTCGCCATTAATAAGAAATAAATAAGAAATAAATCTGAGAATATAAAGACACACACACACACACACACTCCCAAGAACCCACTGACCCAGTGGTTTACAGGAAATTTGCTTCTTCAAAAACTGCCAACTCATCAGCCACTAGTTCCTCAAGATGGCGTCCATTCCCTGTGTACCTGGACTGTCCACACTTGTATATGTCACATACTGAATCACGTGTGGCTTCTAAACTGCTGTGATGTCACAAAATCCCAATCATATGTACTTGTACTGTACTATTTGTTGGGATCCATTTACTGTGTCCTAAGACAGAACTGGTGTGTGTTACCTAGAGGTAACGTTCGGTATCTTTGCATAACTTTAAAAATGTGACAATTGAGCCTTTTTTTTTGTTAATCAAAAAAGTTAGAAGTTGAAGTAACGTGTCATTTTAACACAGGTAGGATGAGTGTATCATTTTATTACTAGTAGTGAAAATGCTCTAATAATTTCAAGAAGTTTTAAAATTAAGTTATATACCCTTATGCATTGGAACTTGACATTATTATCAAATGCAGGGTTCCTCTGTCTGTGCAACACACTGAACTCATTCATCACTTCACACTGTTCCAACCCACTGTTTGAAAATGACTGAACATAAAACACAAAGTAAAATACAGCATGGCAATCTGCAAGCAATCCTCAGTTTATTTACACTAAAACCGGTCATTGTACAGTAACAGTTTGTTATGTGATTGTTGTATAAGCACTTAATGGTGTAGTTTTTTCTAACAGTTTGACGATGTCCTTTGAAATAAATTGCATGAAACTGTAAAATAATGTAGCACCTTTGTGACAATGCCATTTGCAGCTGTGACCTCTGAGCCAAAAACATGCATGTTTCAAATATGTAGGCTGTTTTATTGTATATTGTTTTATCATCTCTTTTCCTAATCCACCTTAAATACTAGATATATACAGCAAGGAGCGGCAGTCGGTGTATACGGGTGTAGCTGCCTCCTCCTTCCTCAGAGGCAGAGCTACTCAGTCTGGTTCCCGTCTAGGGCAAAGCGAACGACTCCGCCGCTCCTCCGAGGCTCGGGCAATTCCAGTGGTGGTTGTACATCTCCTCCAACAGCACCCTGGGAATGATGATGACTGGGTCGGAGAGGCTCGTCCTCAGCACCTCTAGGAGGCAGCACATGGTTACGATACCAGAGAGGGAGGAGAAGGAGACAGAAAGAGACAAAGTATGAGACCTTTTTCTCGGGCGAACGACAGCAAAGCATTGGGATAAGCTGAGCTGAGCACCCTGTGACCACTCATTATAGAGGAGAATATATCAGAGCTTTGTTTTAGGGACGGCCTCTCCAGCTACAGCAACTACAGCTCCTTTATTCTGTTTTCCACAGATATGATATTAAAAGACCTCATGATAATCTTGTGATTTAATTCATAGTGTATCTTTGAAAACGGATTTTGAATACATAAGTCATTTTGGGTTTTCTGAAGGTTTATTTCGATCAGGGTTTCTAAACTAAAGGGCTTCCAGGGTATATAATTCTAGGGAATAATTTGTTTTCACTATAACATGCTTATGAAATGTTTAGTATTTTGGTCCCAAATATCATTCACGTCCTGTTATAAAACATTGAAAACCACAAATCTTGTCAAATGGGGGTCCGTGGTCTAATTTGGGTCGGTCCTTGAAGTTCAAAAGATTGAGAACCACTGATTTAGATCAATACAGACCAATGGTTTTAATCCTCACTTTGACAGACTCAATTCATCTCCGTGACATGAACGACAGGAAGTCGATAGTTCAATGAGGGTCTCAGGGTGTTCTGTGAAACAAAGATACTAGATGGTACAAATTAGAGAGAAAATCGTTAACATGCACTTACAATTTCCTTTGAATCGTCTCTTTCCAAAGCAGAGCATCTTCTCTCATTCCATTTATACTCACCCCAGTCGAGCTCACCACACATCCATGCCAAAACTCTACAGATATTCTGGATCTAAACATAAACATCTGATTGCAGGTCCAACAGAAAACAGTGGCAGCATGCGTTTTGAATGAAAGAAAAATGATCATTATAGTCTAAACATACAGTAGAATGCACATTTTAACCATCAACAAGCTGAGATGCAAAATGCAACACTTCATTGATTTCATGGCGTGTGAGGCAGTGACCTCCACTCTCCTCCCTGGGCGGGAAATACACTCGTATAATGATTCATAATTCAAAACAAGTCGTGCAGTTAGTTTTAGCCGTGAAGAGGGAGAGGGTGCAGCACTGCAGTCGACAGAGGGTCATGATGGTGGAGATGATCGGACTTAAACCTGCGGCCTCCTTAAGAAAAGGCACCTTAAGGAACCTTGCATGTGGGATGTGAGAGCAGGCGGTCAGACAGCCCCGGTCACCCCCTACTCTAGTGTCCATATGGAAGAGAAACACATAGGGGCCATGGCCTGAGGGGTGGGCCAGAAATAATGCGCGAGTGAACCAGAAAAAATAAATAATTGTGCCACTGTATTAAAACGTTAAAACATAAATTCCATGAGCATGTGTGGATATGAGAGTATGAGTGGCTCGTGGCCTATTTTTTTGCCTAGCCGCGCTCGTGATCGGTTACCTGGGATTGGGTAGTGCACAGCCCCACAGGTGTTGCTTTAGAGTCTGCACCCAGCTAATGTCTCGGATTGGCTGGCAGAGTTGTATGTAGTGGTACTGTTTTAGCACAACCCTTCAAATGAATCAGAATGTCACTCATTAGCAAAACAAGAAAGTGGACACAGCATCATCCAAGTGTGACGTTCTCAAATCAAATTCTAACCATGACACCAGACTAAAAATTAAGAATGTGATCTCAGCAAAAGTAACATCACAAATTTGTGGTGTGTTTTTTTTTTTTTCACGATAAAGTGCATCAATTATACATCAACTAAAACCCTAAGAAGCACATGACATCTTATTCTGGAATAAGTGTCTGGGCATCCTTTGGCCGGCATGTTGCTTTGTAAGTTAGATGAGTTCTTGGAATATATTGAGACAAGGTGCAAAAATAATATATTCTTCAGTTCTCACATGGGGGCAACATGCACGGCCTGGAGTGGATGTCAGAGCTTATGCCAGAATGTAGCGCAGGTTTGGATAAGCATAGAAAGAAGTGGTGAGAGCAAAATTCTCTTCCATGTGGATTCATTGAATAAAGGTCGTCTCTCATGACAAACACTGGGACAAGAGGAATGCTGACAGATACCTGCAACCACTACTCTTTAACCAGTAACAAAAGGAAGCGAGAAGACACTGCTTTTTCTGCTTTTTTTTGCATTTATTTGTAATGTTTCATTAAATATGAGCAAGCAGGTAGAAACACAAGCACGTCACAGTCAATTTCTTTTTTTTCTTTCTTTTTTTGCCCAAGACATAACTTTCTTTACCATACTTTCTATCCTTATTTGCCTAATAGTCACACAGATAGCACCAGGTGTGTGCTGTGCTAAGCACTGTTTACATTTACTGCCCCTGCAGAGCCCACCCGCCCACCTCCCTCCTTCGCTCCCTGGTGTAATAACGTGACAAAGCGTCACGCGACCAAAGGCTGCAAAATGCTAATGAGTCGGGGCCCTCACTCCAGATGGGGCGCATGCTCGGCTTGGATAGACATGGCGGCGATGGTTGCTGCAGACACCACAGAAAACAGAGGCGGTTACACCCGTCCAATCAGGATGGAGAGAGGGATGCTGGGTAGCAGAACTAATGAGAACAGTCAGGTGAGTGTGGGGGTGGAGCACATCCATGACAGTGCTCTTTTAATCCCCAAAGAGGTGTTTCTATGTAATTATGCTAAGATTTAGAGAAAGTAGTTGGATGCTTTGGACTGACTATAATATATACACAAATTGTATGCTTTATATACACGCGAGGTTATAATTGGTTTTAACAGATTAACAGTTACAGTACAGCCAATTTCTTGTTCCCTTTCTTCAACACATCTCATTGAGGAAATCCGGATAAAAAAACAAAAAAAACAGGCCTAACTTCTTGTTTTTTTAAACTTTGCTAGATACCTATTACACACATACACACACGGCACCACAATGTGGAACCTGCTGCACAAAAGTAGAGTTAATCCAGTCTTACATCATCATTTAAAACAAACTAAACCCAGCATACTGTTATTCAAATTGGAATTTAGGCAAAACAAGAGGAACAGCGTGGATTCAGAGACAGAGAGCGTTGAGCAGTAGAGTCAAAGTTACACTTACATCACACCACCGTTATTTGGTTATTGGTTTAGATGTGAATAATATATCAGGGACTTGATTATTTATTGAGAAAACGTTTTGAAGAGTGAATCTGTGCTTCATCCATTCAGCTCTCTTTGTAACAGTGATGTGAGAAGTGCTACCAGGCAGCAACATGAGCCGTCTGCAGGCTAATCACACGGGTAAGGTTCACCTCCAGGCAGCGTATGTCTAAAAACAGGAGGTGTGTGTGGGTGTGTGTGTGTGTGTGTGTGTGTGTTTGAGTGCAGGCTACTGCAACTGCATATCATGTTGTGAAGCTTCACAGACGGCTCAGTTAATGTGTTGGAGGCGATTTGACTGAATTATGACCTATGAGACTGACAGCTCCACACACTGAGCTCGATGGACAAACTAAACCACTCAAAGGAGCATTTAGCAGCTCATCCCTCTCTGAATCTGAAAAACCTCGTTACTCTAATGTAAAATGTCACTACGAGTGCATGACAGTGTTATCTAATTCAGCGGGAATATTCATCTGCTATGCAAATGACTGGTGTTTAATGCATAATCAGTCTAGTGTGACCCACATGGTTTGTTGGCAACAAATTGGATGTTACAAAATAGCCTGAGTGAAGTTAAACACCAGTGTATGAATGAGCCACACATGAATGGAGGAAACAGACGAGGTGTTTTTCTTAAGATGAACTTAAATACGTTTACAGCCGACAACAGAGTTCAAAGATAAATGAGAGAAAATCACATTTAACAAAGTGTTGCTCAACACGCGCTTAAAGCCCTGCGAGCTCGACATGAACAGAGGACAGTAGCGCTGATGACAGAGCAGGTAGAAAACAAGCCGACACTCATGACTAACCAAGCAGCACATTTATCAAAGGATTTTCAAATTGCTGTGAATTTAGCAAATTATGAGATCATACCCAAAGTGCCAAATGGATAATCTTTACTTCATAAAAACTAAAAAACAAAAAGGGAAGAAAATCCTTGATAAACACAACAAAGCAATCTGCTCAGCCGATCAAAGCCAACCTTTCAGAATTGCTTGTTGGTTGGCCCATACAATAAAAGCCATCCATTGGCTAGCCAGGCAGCCAGTAGTCATGGCAACCTTGAATGGAGGCTAGCAGAGTGGGGGTGGTGGGTGGCATCAAATGGCGGGGTAGAGGATGCTCCTACTCCGTACTATAGAGAAAAGCATGAGGCAGGAGCAGCAATGACATGTCATGTGGACATCTTATTCTAGTATCATTGTACAAACAGAGCTAAGAGGTAGGACAGAGAAGAATAAAGGAACGAGAGACTGAATGAGAGACTGAGAAAAGAAGAGTCGAAGAAGAGGTTGGACGGAGAAGCAGAGAGGAAGGAGGACAGAGATGAGAACACAGATGAAGAACCTTAATTCATTTTGCAGCCTCTGTGTCCGATTTCCCCCAAAATATAAGAAATAAAAATAGAAGTAGTGCTAAATGATTTTTACTCTTTTGCCTCAGCCAGTTTGTTGTTCATCTCTTTACTTTTCTCCTTGTCCCCCACCGCTGGCCGGTTCTCGGACTGGTTCTCCGAGGTCGTCTTCTTGGAGCCCTTCAGCCCGGCGCTCTGCTTATCTTTGGCTTTCTTCACCGGCTTGCCCTGGCCAGCCGCTGTGGCTCCAGACTTTTTGGGTTTAGAGCGAGAACTATATCTGTCAACCTAAGGATGTTGGATAGCGGAAATCAGATTGCTGGGATGGCTATTAAGCTCTAAAAGGTAATAATGTTGTTCGATGTTATGGCATGACAATTTGAAGATTTTATCAGCTCCCCTGTCTTTCCCCACCACAATTCAATTCAAACCATATTACAAGGTTGGAAAGGTGCATTCTCACCTGATTGATGGGGTCTATGTAAGGCTCGCTGTACAAACTGCGTATCCTCCTCCGATCCACGGCCTTGTTATCAGCCGGCCGCAGTGGGGCTTGCCCCTTGAAGGTGGCGCTGTAGCTGGTCTCCAGGCAGGTCTTCTCATCCGGTGGCAGGTACTGGGACTTGGCCCGGATCATCTTGGCAGGCTTCACATCTCTGTAGGCCTTAAATTCAGTTCTGTGGAAGAAGGAAGTCAGTGGTTACAAAATCTAGTATGTTACCAGTGCTTTAATAGCCATTAACAGTGAAAATTAATGAAGGGCTGTGACAATGCATCAGTGAGGGTGACACATGATCTTACATTCTAAATACTTGTGTTAACAGAACATGTTTATATTATTTAACAGGGATACTTAAAGTCTTTAAGGCCTTCTGTTAATGTAGCTGTTGAAATATAAGGGAAATGCTATCTTGCAAAGAGCTAAATGAGAAGGTACATTTCTGATACTTATTCCCCAGTTCCAGGTTCTGCTCCCTGATTTGAGCTTAACTGAACATAAAATAAACAGGTGAACAGCTCGTTGTGGAACAGCAGAGGTATCAGCCCTTTCCAAACAGACCTGTTTAGAATGGCCACTGCACTCGTTTTCCAGAATGTCAAGCTCCTCGATCCAATAACACATTTTCCGACAACAGTATTTCCCACTCACCTAACCCTGGCTCATTATATGTATAAATATGCTGGTGTATTTATCCATCTGGAAAGCAGAGATCGCTTTAGGTCAGTGAACAACATTCTGTGTTGGATCACCAATTGAAGACAGTCTCTAGAAAAACTGATTTACAAGGTTTTAGTAGCTGTCTACAGAAAATATATTAAGTGGTGCATCAGCGCTGTAGTGCAGAGTCTGTCACAAGTACTGTAAGTGAGAGGAGGTGTGCACCACAATCTGACTGTGGGATATTCTCTCACGCAGCAGTTCTAATGAAGGTCAGCAGTGTGGCCTTCACACAGAGCAGACTGACCTGCAGCATGTGATCTGTTTCTGCCTCCTCACATCTCAAGAGCTGTGGCCAGGAGCAAAGACACAGCAGCCTGAGAGCAAGAGCATATTAACGTCTTTTACATTAATATCACACTGCATCGCTCTCTCCTTTATACTATTTACACTAATTTTGTCTGCAGTGTACTCTTTTTCCTCTGCAGTGTACTGTTTTCCCTCTACATTTTTCATCTAGTCATATGCACCAAACCACCATATGTTACAGATACAGAAACTGTACATTAATGACCAATTAGTGCATTGGGATCAGTGGTGCAACTACAGCAAATGTATCCTATAGACCAGAAAATGTGAACACAATAAAGCGGCAAGCAGCAAATCCTGTCGATTTGTAAACTGGACTCATCTGCATTATTGGTATAGAATTGTAGAAATGGTTGCTCTTTATATAAAGATGATCAGGTGATTTTGTGGAAAACTACAAATGCACTGCAAGACACTGCAAAACTGTTTCATCCTGCTCTCATTATCAGGTCTCTCCTGAAATAGAGATTTTAATCTCATTAAGAATCTTAATCTGGTCTAGGTGAAAAATATAATATGTCAATTATGAAAAAAGAAGCTGACATATCCATCTGTCTGGTCATGACATACAGCTTCAAACTTAATGTGCATTGTATTTCTCTCTGTCAACTCTTGATTTTTACAGAAAGTAACTAAGTAGATGCATTTACTGTTGTAAGAGATATGTGCTGTGCACCAGTTTTCAGAAAATGAAAAGATGAAAAAATGATAGCAAATAATAACTAGTGATTTTACGATTGATCTTCAAAAATACAGTATTAAATAGTTAAAACTGTCATTATTATCTTCAAGATAAGAGATATACATTCTGGAATTTGACCCCACAGTACATCTCCTGCATTTGTAGCTGAGTAGAAACTCATGCCCTTCACTTGTCTCCTGTGGCTCCAGTCAAGTCCCAAATACAAACTCTCTCACCCTCAACCTAGCACAGTTCAGTGCAAATACACAGAGCCACAGAAAGTATCCAAGGTTCAGTGAAAAGCCCCTGTTCCCTCTGTGAGTAAAGAAAAGCACGACATTAGGCAACACCACTACGTGTGGGTACAGGAGGAGACGAGGCCCAGCTGCTGTACAGGAAACTCATTAAAGTTTATAAGGCCAAGTCTAATGGAAAGACATTAAATCAATAACTGCAGCTATGGAAAACAGCCTTGGAGAGCAAGTGATCCTGTCCAGTGTAATGTATGTGGCAGGGACAGGGGCATTGATTTTACAGAGGCTGTAATTGCCCGAGTTTCCATCACAACGCAAAAGCTGCGTTCTGACCTCACCAGGTCTTGTGGTGAGTTGTCATGAGTTAGCATGTGGGAGGGAAACGACCAACAACAACAGATTGTGTGATGAGAGAGGCACTGTCCTGGATTTACAGGATAAGCTCTGAGGCGTGTATGTCTTTTCACTGGCTGTTGTTGAATCTGGGTTGATATCGCCAATTTTTCTGTCCCTACAGAAGGCTGGAACTGACAGAGCTGAATTGATGACTGTGTTATTCTAAAGCTGCACATGTATTTCATCCAGCCTTTATGAAACTGTGTGGCAGCAGAAGACAAGTTACAAATTATTCAAAGAATTTCAATTGAAAGTGGACAAGCTTTAACATCAGCACTCCATGTCTCCATTGATAGAATGATTTCATTAATTTATACTTAACTTAGCTAGCAGGCCCTCAAAGTTAATGTTATCTATCCATCCACTATCTAGTGGTAGCTGGAGTCAATCCCTGCTGACTTTGGGCGAGAGGTGGCGACAGGTCACCAGTCCATCACTGGGCCGACATATCGAGGCAAACGAAAAAACAATTATCTTTGGATTGTGGGAGGGAGCCTGTTTAGCAGGAGAAAACTCACACAGACAAGGGGAGAACTCCACATTGGTACGACCTGGTCAGTCTTCATTCAAATTTGATCTTTTCTATTTTTAAGACTGGAGCATTAAACGTTGTTAAACTCTCTCTTTGATAGAAGGTCTGTTGACAGTGATATGGCTGCTGCATACAACCCCTCCAGTGGTGCAGAAGAGAGTTGGAAATAAGAGGAGATATTACACAACACCACCAAAGTCCACTTTCAATGCTCAACTGGGCCAAGAAGCCACAGTGCAAAGGCAGGTTACACAACAATGTCCAAGGCCAAGGGTATAAAGCACTCACATGGCACCACAGGGTGCGTGTCTAAGAAATAGACAGAGAAAGAGACAGTGTGGGTGCAGGCAGTGTTCACAGTGTGAAACACCGGTCTGTACTCTAAGATAGCTGCTATTCACCAACATATGACTGTGTAACAATAACGCCTCTGTCTCAGAGGCCAGTGTGTACTTGGTACTTGTGTAAAAACGAATGTTCACAAAGGTTTCTCGCTTCATTGGCTGTTATATCACACAACTTTATCTAGTGACTGTACATCATGGGCCTGAAAACAGGCTGAGGTTCACATGAGGCTGTATCCATCAGCTCTGTAAATATTATCTCAGTGCTCTGGGTAGATGTAGACGTAGACCTTTTACTGGGCAACAAAAACAGCAGTTTACTCAGATTGTAGAGCACCGGCAGCAGCTGAGGTACTGAACATAGATGGTTAACAGTGTATTTTGCAGTTGTGTTTTTAAAAATGTTTCACATTTTGTATGAAGAATACCTTGCAAAACTCACTATGTCACCCTTTATGTCACCATTATTCCCCCTATCCTTTCTCGATGATGGTGATTTTCCTTATACTGTAAACAGCGTTGTCCATCATCGGTCATATAACACTAAATACACAAAACAAGCCCCAAAATCTTTTTACAAAACCAAATCTTTGCTCCGTGTGGAGTCAGAAATTAAATGATCCTACAAACAAAACCTACAATTCTGCAACTACTACTTCCATGTTAGTCCTAATTTCTCAACCCTCTCTTTACATCAATTTAAAAAAATATATTTTATTGTTTTAATGTTGTTCTTTTATCCTTAACTGATTGCCATGCTGAGTGTGTTCTGGCTTTTCTTCCATTTTTTTTTATCTTTGCACTTATGTTTTTATTTTGTGAAGCACTTTGAAACTATGGTTTTGAGAGGTGATGTAGGAAAGTTTATCGTTGTTATTATTATATATATTAATATATATATTGATAGCAAATATCAAGGTCAATCCACCCTAGTGAAGCCAAGATAACACAAACCATCTGGTGAGTAAAAAATGATGTGCTGGAAAAGTGCAATGTGTTTCTTATTTTAATGAATAAGATGTAAGCTCACACTCGTCTGCAGATAAAGTCTCAGTCCCAAACGCACAGAAAAAAGCAAAATAACTAAACTGTAGCAAATGAATGTGCTGTATAGCCGTTCATTTTCAGACAATGAGATGTCAGGTCACCTGCAATAAATCTTATATTTACCTCAAACAAAGAGGCCATATCTTCATCAGCGTATGTTTGTCAATTGTTTCAATTTTGTTGCATTTGTGTCACACAAATAAAAAGAAAATAAATTTCAAACAAGCTCCTGTTTTATTCTCTATCACTATTTTTGTGTTTCTGAAATCTATCCTGCTTTGTTATTTCCAGAGATGGCTTTCTGCTCTGTGACTCACTAAGGCCCAATATGTTATATTTATACAAACATACTGCCTGATACTTCTTGCTGTGGGACTAAAGCTGCTTTGGACGGCTGACCCCTGCAACCCGCTGTGATGGAGGGGATGTGCAGAGAAAGGCCTTGTCACTACAACTAAACACTGGCACTGACAGGGTCGGAAACCCGCCAGGGTACAGCACTGCTGAGCTTCATGCAACCCTGCTCTAACATGGCACAATCTGGACACCTAACCAAAGGAACAGTCATGAGAGGAGAGAATAAAAAGAGAGCCTGCTATTTGTGCTCGGTGGATACAAACCATGTAGAGCTGAATGGTTAAAAGCAGGGTGACAGTTTACTGGCAGGCCACAGAAAACCACCCGGGAGTAGAGTCTATAAGTCAAATTTACCACAGCGACAGAAATGACCACTATAGACAGATAGATAGATAGATAGATAGATGGATAGAAGATAGAGGTAGAGCGTTGTCCAATAACTAGAAGGTCGTTGGTTTGATCAGAGCCCCCCCCCCATTCCACGTGCCTGTGTCCTTGGGCAAGACACCGAACGAAAATGACCTCACGGCATTGCAGACAGTGTGTGATTAATGTGCGATAGAGAAAGTGCTGGACATATGCACTTAATGGATCTGTGTGTGAATGGGTGAATTGTGAAACTGTGTAGCGCCTTGAGTGGTCAATAAGACTAGAATAACTGTAGAGAAATACAGATCATTTAACATAGATATCTAGATTATAGATAAATAGACAGGGTTTAGTGATTGTTGATGATTAATGTTTAACGTCCTTTTATATTTACTTTATGTTATTTGCATATTTGGATAGTATTAACACGTTTGATGATTAGAAAAAAATTGAGTTGTACAGACACATGACGTATATAACATCCCTTGGTTTAGACCATAGGGTTTAGACCCATAAATTGCTAAATCAGTCCCAATCCAATAACTCCTTTTATAGTCTACGCTTCGAAACGCTGTAAACCATGAATCCATCTGAGACAAATGAGCACTGTGATTCTGACTCTACTTCTACAACAGTGCCGGACTGAGATAAAGGGCTGGCTGGCTTTCTCACAGTATTATTTCATGGAGGGCATCTGCCCACGCACAGTGCAACAGCTCCACTTCCTAACAGTGTTTCTTGGTGCGTAAGTGGGCGTGGAGCCTGGCTTCTGGTCAGTACTCCCTCCTGGGATCAGCTGGCCTCATCTCTATCTCACAGCCTCTCCGCAGCCATTAAGGCTCAATAGAAACTGCCCAGTGGAACATTACAGGGGGATTAGCACTGGATCAAATTTCACCAAGTATTCTGGGTATTATGTCAGCAACTGTTTGTTTTTGATGGTATACATTTAAAGGTATACAGTTAATTATAATCAGACATACTAGAGGTATTATAGTACCTTCTAAAGAGAAAGCCCTTCCACTGAGCACTGTACCAAAACTATGCTGCCAGTTTGTCCCAAAGAGCAAGTTTTCAGTGTATTTACAACTGCAGGTTCAACTGGCTTTCATCATTTTATATAATTCATTCATACCCGGACTCTAATCTGAAGACACTTCCTTGTGAAAGAACTGTAATCAGATATGATCAAATCAGATTAGACTGCTTGCGTAAGATTGTTAGCTGGAGCTGGCAGAGCTCTGCATTGATGCAACAACTGGATGCTGGATATCAGCTGAGATTTTAGGATTACATTTTGGCACCATATGTGGAAACATTGCACAAATAAATCCCGCTGGTTTCACTATCAGCAGAGAAAGAGCTGAAAGCTATCTTGGGATTTTTGATGTTACAACCAGACGCTTTCACAGTTTGTGCTGTCTCTTTGTCTCGGAGCTGGAGCAGAGTCTGTGTTCCTGCATTCACTGCTCCTCGGAGAAACATGAAGCTTTGCAGTCTCTCAAAGAGGATCATTTTAAATCCACGGCCTGGTCCCGGTGAACTGTCTGCTGCTGAAAATGCTAAATACATGTGTGTGAATGTGACATGAAAGATGAAGATCATTTGGACTTTCCTGAGCATTGTTTTCTGAAGGAGGAAGGATTTTATATGAGAAACATGAGAGAAGAAGAAAATCAAAGGGCAAAAGCTACTGAGATTGCACTGCTGTGAAGAATGTGGAGCTATGATAGGTGACACAAATCCAAATTAGAATCTCAAGCCTTCTCAGCACCTCTCTATCTGAACTCTGTGAACCTGCTCTACCTGCCTCACTGTCAGCAGTGAAACACAATGCTCTTTTGCTACTCTCATGCATTTGCTTGTGCAATGTGCTCTTTAAATGTCATTTATTATATGCCACATATCCCATGTAATGCTGACAAGGTAAACAATGGCCTTTGTATTTTTCAGCAGTGCGGCTGACTAAAGAAAATGTATAACAAAGACTCCAGCAGCTTCTGTCTCATGCCGAACATGACATTTTAAAAATAAGGCAGCGGCGAGATGAAAGCGGGATGGAGCTTTTGACTGGCAGGCTGTGGGCTGAGAACAATGCACCAACTTGGGCAAGAAAATAAATATTTGACAGAGTTAAAAATAATTAGTTGCCGTTAACATCTCTCTGGTGCACTGCAGAAAAAGAGGCTTTGTGCTCAGCGAGCTTAAAGGTTTATGAAAACAGTGAATGTCACAGAACAGAGCTGAGGGTAACAAGGTTGCTTCAAACACAACATAGACACCTCATGTGGTTTTATGGTTGAAGATGGGTCTTGCCCTTCCTACACTTTGAGAAAGAAAAAGCTTTCACTGCAACTATAGCCCCAACATACATGATGTTTTCAAATGCTCAGCCCAGATTCTCTTTTTTATATGAACACATAACTTTATAATACATTGTGACTAGGATATGTTTGAGTAGGACCAAAGGCAAGTTCGTAGTTTTCTCGTCTGCCACTCCACTGGTGTCCTTGGGGGTCCTCTATGGTCTTTTTGACATAAATGTCATCATCCATCCATGTCCACTACTGTACTGTATGTCTGCATGCAGCCTTAAATGTGTGACCACAGCTAAATGTGCACATCGACTGTCCATGCTCTAGGAAAAACCATTTCACCTACTGGAATCAAAAAGGAAAATGGCTTCAGGTACGCATGCGTAGAACCCCAGACCGACATGGGCCGTCGTTTCAGTATGAATGGATCTGTGGTCATTTATGTGTGAACCAAACAAGTGCAGAAAGAGTTTTCAGTCGAGTAGCTCTTTTAATCTGTGTTCAGGTACCGTGGTGCTTTGACCTAAATGGTAACATCCATCTGCCAACATGACCACAATAACAATGCTAACATACTGATATTCAGAGGGTATACATTAATGCTGTAAACTATATTCACAACCTTAGCATGGAATGTTAGCATGCAAACATAAGCTATATTTTACACATGCAGCTGAGTCACCAATAAATCAAAAATCACAATCAGTTCTGAGAAAGATGCGAGAAGGATGTGATTGGTCAGTATGATTATAATCAGTGTGGTCAGAGCATAAGAATAATCTGTAGCCAATGTCAGGACAACTCCCTATCGACTGTAAATAATGATGGACAAAAAATTTCCACTTCCTCCTCTTGTACAAAATGAAGCCACCATCTTGTGCTTTCAAGGTCATTTGGTCCCTGTCCAATCTGCTAACGTGGAGGAAGCAGGATTTATAAAATATACTGCAGGTAGCCACCAGGATACAATCAAGAGGATTTGGCTTCCCTTTTGGGGGGGCTGTTATGTCGTCCATCTCTCAATTCAGTCAATGCAATTTACCAACTAGTGACTAAATGCAAAAAAGACAACCTCGTGCTAGCGCTAGAATTCATGTCAGGCTTTCACCATAGTAATGGGGATTTGCCCCCAGAGGTTATCTGGTTGTCAAAGCAAGGTGACATGTAAATTAAAATAACTGATGTGCACAATTGAGTAATTACTCATCTCCACCCACAACATTTTCACCGTAGCCCCATTAAGTCAGCAGGAGGTTTGAAGAATAAGACAAAGAAGATATTTTTGAGCTGCTTCACAACTTTTAAGTTGATACTTGTGAAGTGGAGTCATCAAAGTTTTTACAGATTCTATCCTGAAAAATATATTTAAAGGATCTCAAAAATAACATTACCTTGTGTTCTACAGCCATGTGAGTCCAACATCAAATTAACTTATTGAATCCAATCCAATACAGTGAGAATGTGAAGTGTGCATATAAAATGAGACTAACTGCATTAAGAGAATACATGATTATAATTCGAAATTGAAAGCATGAATTACTAAACTGTGCTATAAAAATCATCAAATAAACTATTTATTACACTTCTTAGACTCTGTGTGGTCCGGCCAATGGATGATGAGCGGAGACATCTACAGTCAGCCATCATGCCTAAAAATAAACTTGTCATTATTTCTAATCTACACTAAACATAATGGTATTTCTGGATTGTTCTTTTCTTATGTCTGATACTGATATTTATAGTCTCACTCTGCTGCAGCTAGACACAATAAGGATCCAAAACTGGTCCCATCTTCTAACAGCACAGACTCAAATAAACCCTGCTGACAAAGGGAAGGTATTTCTCTTTGTATGCAGGATTGTAAATTTACTTCATGGTGTTTAGTAGTTTCTTTCAAGAAATAAATATTCTTGCTGGTTTACGATTACCAGCAGCATTAGCATAAACCAAGACAAAGTTTCCTCATCAGGATTGTTTTTTTGGTTATAAATTGTTATTTCCTCCACCAAAGAGGCTATATTTTCACCCATGTCTATAGTTTGTCATCAGGATTATGCAAAAATGATTTAACAGATTTCCATGAAACTGATGGGAGGCTGGATGGGACATGGGCCAAGAATGAAGCCATTCAGTTTTGGAGTGGATCGTGACAAAGGGATGGATCCAGGAAATTTTAAACACTTTCTCTAACATTTTGAATAATCTGTCACTTTTAAGGAACTGATATTCATGAGTGTGTGAGATTTGGATCAGCCTGATTGAATTTAATGCTTCGGTTTTTGGCCTTGGCGAAGGAATGTGCTCTCCTGAGTGCCATTCTGGTTATTTCAATGATTTTCTCCCAGCAAGTCTCACCCATCACTTTATGTAAGTCACTGTTGAACTGGGAAATAAAATACTGTTATAAATGATTGTCATCTACAAAACATGATTATTATTTTCTATCGTTTTACAAATGTTGGTTTTAAATGAAGGATTTCAAACCGTAAGACTCATCCAAGCTTTTGTTTCTCACATATAATCAATTTTCAAATGAAACAGTCCAGTGAGATATAAAATCTAAAATATATAGTAAATTGTTTCATTAATATTGTGATATTTCAACAATATCACCCAGACCTACTTTAGCTGAGCCATTAGACAGGTTTTTTTTCTAACAGCAGTGATGGTCCTGTGTAATGATGCATGAATATTCAATAACGTTAAAGTGGAAGCCAAAGCACATGTGTGTGAATGGGTGTGTAGCTGTGAGCCCAGTCTCTGGAGTATTAAGCCACAGTTGACCTGCTTAGAGTCTCCTCTGGCAAAGGAAGACAGAGGGTTGAAGGGGGCTGCTGCTTGTTACGGTGCAGCCATTTCATGCTGTGTGAGGAGGGAGAGCCCCGGGCTGCACCGTGAGGACCCCATCACAACACAGGCTCAACAGCGTGGCACCAAACAGCTGGAGGACGAGCTGCCTGTTCTCACATGCACACACACTGTAGCACCATTCGCCCCGGCCTGCCAAACCCTGCCTCAACCCAAACCTGCGTTCTGTGACAACACTGAGCATCAAGTGTAAGAATTAGCCACATGTAACACTAAATCTAATAAAAGGCTTGACAAATGGTAATATTCAACACAAATGGTGAGAAAAAAAACAACTGAAAGCCGAGTGCAGTAGTAAAATGAAAGAAAAGGCCTCAGGGTGAAATGGATCTTATTTATCACATCGTCTCACCATCCGCCTTCACAGAGCACAAATGCAACCTGCAACAGTGACACGTATATTTTCAGGGCAAGCGTACATTGACAAATGACATGGGTGACTTGATGCTTATCCATCCACCCGTTCCTGTCATCCTCGGGAACATTGCATAATAGGACAGAGATTAGCCTTGTGGGCCCTAAAACATCAGCGGTGTTTGTCAACAAGTCAACCTTGTCCTTTACATAAATGCAGTGTTTTCACATCATCTGTGTACCTCTGAGCTTCTTAGTTTCAAAACAACAAGCCTCCAACTTGTCTCAAGTTTATGTGGTAAATTAGTCAGAGACAATACATGTTTCACACATCCCTGAAGAGGCCAGCAATCCATCAACTAACAGAGCATTTATCTTTGCATTTTCCCCATGTTTAGAGGATATGCTCCAGATTAAACCCTTACTTTTGTCAAAGGTTTCCTACAATTAATAAGACTATGCCAAAAACATACCCAGGACAGCAAGGGGTTCAGAAATGGGGGATGGTTTTTAGGGGGCCTCATTTTCCGGAAGCAGAATACAGTCAAGTAGAAGGTCAACAGACTGATCATGTCTTCTGCAGATAAGCACTAACAATGACTGTTTATTAAGTGAACTAATTCAAGTATGCTATGTATATCGGCTGTGGCTGAGGGGTAGAGTGGTCGTCCTCCAACCTGAAGGTCGGCAGTTCGATCCCCAGTCTGACCCATCTGCATGCCGAAGTGTCCTTGGGCAAGATGCTGAACCCTGAATGCCCCCCCCATAGAATAACAAAGTGCTGTGAATAGATGCACTGTATGAATGTGTGTGTGAATGGGTGAATGTAAAACTGTACTGTAAAGCGCATTGAGTTGTTATCAAGACGAGAAAAGCTCTATATAAATACAAAACCATTTACAATTTTATTTTACTTTGACCTCTATGACCCCTTCAGGCCGCCTGGGGCCTCTGAACTCCCAGGTTAGCCCTCCATCTCCCAGTGACAGGCATAGTCTGAAGAGGGTATGACCAGGTTATGAACAGACCATGACAAGTGTATGAACAGATTATAAACAAGTTATGAACAGCTATAAACAGGGTATGAATTGGTTATGGACAGGTTATTAACTGGGTATAAACAGAGTACAAACAGGGTCCAAACGAAAACCAGATATAAACCACTAATACACATGGAATACGAATGTTACAAACAGGGTATGAACTCACTTGTATGAGCTGTCGCCTCGGATCTCCTGTTTGATCTGCCTGTTGACAGCATCCACCGCCGCCCTCCCCTTGCCCTCTCCGTCCCCCTTCAGGCCGACCTGTCCCGGTCTGCCGGCCCGCTTCTTCCTCTCGGGCTCCGGCAGCAGGTCTTTCTCCTGACCCTTGTCGCTCTTCTCCACGCCGCAGTCCGCGTCGGCCCGCGCCGCCAGCTCCTTGGCGTGCCGCGGGTCCTCCCCGGCGGCGGCCCGGGGGATCCAGGGGTGGTCGAGCCTCTTTGGGATGGGCCAGGGCCGGAAGTCCTTCTGGTACTGGGTCTCGCTGTTGAACGGCGTCTCGGGCCCGTGGTACTCGCTCTTGGGCTTGCAGCTCGGTTCCGGTCGCACCTTCCAGTGCTTGTAGTCCTCGCGCATCACCGAGCCGCACACGCGCTCCTCGGACACGCACCTGCGGGGGGGGCGGCCGGATGCGGCTCGAGCTTCTTCTCGAGTCGGCTGCGTTGCTATGGCGACGCGGGCCCGCGGCGGCTGCAGCTGGACGTGCTTCATCTCCGACGCGTCCGTGTGCCTGGTGAAGACCAGCGGCACCGCGAGGTCCGCCTTGTCCAGCTGGTTCCAGAAGCGGGCCATGCAGCACGCCCTGCTGATACAGGGCCACGCCATGCTGCGGTCACACCCGGAGACACGACGACCGGCTGGGAGCTCCCGCTGCTCCGGGAGAGGTCCTCCTGGCTCCGAGAGAAACAAGAGAGAAACAAGATGTCCGTGCGCCAGGCGGCGGGGATGACTCCGCGGTTAGCGTTAGAGCAGGTTCTCAGGTAAATCCATTGTGCTGGAAAAATACACAACCAGAGATTTGAACCAGTTTGATTTGCTAAAGAGAACAGCCGCCCCGGTGTTAGCTCTGCTCCCCCGTGTGTCCCTCTGCGTCCCGGACCTGTCTCCGCATTCCTCCACGACACAGCACTGCGAGACAGCCCGGCCCCGCCCGCTCAGCATCCCGGAGAACCAGCGCCGGAGGAGACCGCTGGCAAGTCAGAGGCAAAGTCACAAGTAACTTCCGGTTCACCTCGCAAAGTAAAAGCCTCAGCGTCGCTCAGGTGACGTGGTATAATTTGAGACAAAAGGAAAACAGAGGGTTTGTTTTTGTATTTGTATTGTCTGATGAAGAGTTAATTGCAGAAAGAAAAAACGTGCACCACAAACAATAAACTAGGCCCGGAACGTTATTGATGAAATCTGAATTCTGTTGATTTCCGTTAGAAGGCTGATAAACACGGTGAACTTGACGTAAATGGTTCGTCTTCACGCAAAAGGTACAGGAGGAGGGACGTTTGGTCCATCCATCACATGCTTCTTCTCTCAACATTTAGCTAGATATTTGTTAACATTAGAGAAAACATAAAAGGTTTGGACTAAAAACCATAAAAAGTAATAAATAATATTAAAATTGTTAATAAAAATGTAAGATTTATATTCAGAATCAGAATTATTTTATTGGCCAAGAATAGTTTCACATACAGGAAATAGACTTGGTGTGGTTCATGCATAGGACATAAAACAGCAATATATACAAGTAGACGAAGCATTAACTGAAAATTGTCAAAAGAGCAAATATTAACAAATAGCGGAAAAATATATATAAAATCAAATAAAAAAATTAACACGATGGATTGGTTTATAAAGTAAATATCAAGTAAGATGATGTTGTAAATCCCTAATGGCTTTACATTTAATATATTCAATTATTTTGTGGAAGTATAACAATAATGATTTTATATTTCCCTTCAAATACAGCCTATCAAAGCCATTCAACGATTGCTTTTGATTCATGCAAATTGTCTTTTTGAGTAAGTCTGTGTGGTTTTGGCAGACAACAAACAGTACATGAATAATGCCTACACACTTACCCCGAGGGCCTGTTTCACATTAGACTACAATTTCTAGAAGACATTTGAAAGACAAGCACATTATCTTTTCTCAGAGGTTTTTACAATGGAGGTGGGGATCTTGTTTTTAGAAGCAACAATAATTCTTAAGCTTCCAAACATGACGTTTTCCTGTTGTGTAACTGCATTTTGACTATATTGTCTGCTAGCGGCTGCAGGTTAAACATTAACTGAGAGAGCGTTCAGGATCAAAGTATTGAGGAGGTCATCAGGGTGGTGAACCCATGAATAGATTAATAATTTATAAAGATGTGATCTAACAAAGAATGCAATGGCAAGCACACCCATTGTCTCTTAAATATCAACCTGACTGAAGGGAATTCGTGAAACATAAAGAGAGAGAACATGCATTCAGCTTTACAATCCTCTGACTGTCTGTCTTATTGTTGTGTTGACATGTGGTGCAATGAATGCATGACCCCGCCGCTATCTCCTGTTATATTCCCCCCTTGATTAGCACCTTGGATAACCCTTTCACTCTCCAAAGTGAGTTGAACACACCACCTTAATTTAGCTCATGGCTGTATAAAGGTTATATAAAACTGCAATTGTACTCTCCCTTTCCCAATGTCAAACAATATCCAAATAATCTCTAAGTATTTCATACAACAATGTTAATGGTATTATGTGGTAAGAAGTGTGTCAGGACCTTTAACACTTGTATCGTAACGTGATTGCTCAACCAGACCAGCAAATTACACAGTCAGGCTAACCACTGACCTCCCTCCCATGAAGAGAAGGAAGTTAAATAGCAGTAAAAGCAACAGTAAAGAGTCTTGTATGTCTCTCTCTTCCACTTACTTGTGGTTATTTCTTTGCATGTGGTTCCAGCTTTACTCTGTTTTGCAGAAACTCTGTCCTTGCCAGGTCATAAGCCTCATATGGACTGACAGATCAATCCCAGTATTGGGTTTCTGAGATAAGAGCGTCAATCTGAAATGATGGTGGAGAGGTGAGAGTTTTGTACTTTGGACCCACTTCAGTTGCTCTTCTTCTTCGCCACAGGCTGCAGCGTCTCTCGGGTAGTTTTCCTTCTCTCGTAGAAAACATGAAAGTTGATTTTGCCCCCCTGGACGTGCCCCTCCAGAGGAGACTGCAGACGGCCACGGTGGCGCAGTGGGTCTACTCTTTTCTTGGCCTGGGTGAGTTTGCATATTAGTATATGGAGCATTTACGAAATAGAACTGCTGAAGGAACAAAGGTCTACTACAGTAAGTCGTCACTTTATTCCATAGGTGTTCAAAAATGTTGGCCTGGCTGCTTTTGGGTAACATTTAAGTAAATATGAGAGGTACAATATGATCTCAGTAAAGTGTAGTCCTCACCAGTCTGCTATATTTGTATCGACCGACTGTGCTTGTCCAGCTCTGAAAGACGGGTGCTGTGTAACTCCTCCTGCAGTGCTCAAATGTTAAAAAAAAAAAATTGAACCGTTTTTAAACTGGATGATGCTGAAATTATATTTTATTAACATATACAGTGTGTATATATGTAATATATATGTATATATGCAGACTATTGTATATTCTTGATGTTATTTGTTGTCTTTATATAAGAGACAAAGGGATCATGGTAGCAAACTGGACACCTTATTCAATCTTTTTGTAGGTCTTGAGACCAAGAATAGGAAAGTGGATATAAATTAAATTTTACCATATACTTTGTACTTTTCCGTACAGAATTTGTTGTGTTTTTGCTGCACTGTGTTTGAATAGCATTAGGTATATTTCAGATAATAATACCCCGAGGCCTTTGTTTGACAGTAGACATTAAACGAGCCAGGAGGTATGATCTAAAACTAAAGTCCTCCAGGCAGAAATTCAATAATGGACTTTACAGTCAAACATTGGCCCACCAAACACTCCAATCTCCTAACTAAAGCCCACTTTATTATACTCAGACACATACGTACAAATAATGTCGTCATAGTTTCCAGACTATTACATGTGTCATGGGAGGATCATTTTAAGTACAGATGTAGTACTGTTATTGAAAGGAAGATTGTTAACTCAACACTGATGACTGTGTGAACCTGGAGATCCATCAAGCTACGTAATAGTGACATATCAAACCGAACTGACATCACACACAACCACATTCTCCCAGAGAGCGTCTCTGTTGTCTGTAACCACCAAAACCACATTTGCAGAGTTGCATGTTTTTGACGCAGAGCCGATACCCACCATTCATAACATGACCAAACTCATGATATTTTACTGTCACCATTCATAAAGGGTCTATTACATGTAATGGAAGTTCAGAGTGGATGCTTATATGATACACTTGTGTAAAGTTGCTCCTGATACAGTCTCTTTCCTTCCTCAGCACCCACCTGCATCTTCCTGTTCCTCTACCTGCTCTTCACTCGCTACTGGCTGATCAGTGTGCTGTACGCCACCTGGTGGTACTTTGATTATGACACCCCTACACGAGGAGGCCGCAGGGCACCTTTTATTTGTGGCCTCAAAGTTTGGGGATACATGCGGGATTACTTCCCTGTCAAGGTGAGCTACAGCTTCTTGATGGCGTGTGTATGAAACCAAAATGTAAATGAATATTTATACTAGAGATGAAACGCTTTCCATCACAATTACAATGACCAATGTTACCATGGTTTCCAGTATCACCGTTATAATTAACAAGTGCTGAAAATGTTAAAATCATAAGGTAAATTATATATTCATCAGAACTATAAATTATATGGCACTAAATGACTCCTTATAAAATGTGCAACATTGACATGGAAGGGGCAAAGCTTTCGCTTGGTAAATAAGTCATACCATAATATCATGATAATGCTGAAGACAGCAAATACAACAGTTAAATCTGTAGCTCTGACACTGCCTTCTGCTTCTTTCGCCATGTTTTTACAGCACACAACAAATGCACATTGCTTGTTGTGCCTGTATCTTGGAAACTTTCTAAATTTCGTTGATGCTGGACATTATCAACCTAATCCCCCCCCCCCCCAGTAATTATATTAAATAAGGATTGGATTTACCCAGAGTATCCGTATCATCCCTAACTGTAGTTCCATTCAGGGCCGGGTCTAGGCAGGGGCAAGAGGGGGCCTGGCCCCCTCAAATAAATGTTGTGCCCCCTCAAACTAAATCCCAATTTATAATAATAATAATATAATAAAGCACAATGCCCCCTCAAGATTTGTGGCTGCCCCCTCATACATGCCTGTCTAGACCCGGCCCTGGTTCCATTACTACCTTTAAGCAGCCCTGACGTCCATGTTGGATGTGCTGGGATTCACCTCGGCTGAACAGGTCTGCCAGTTTATCTAATCTCTGATCTCCACCTACATACCGCACGAGCAGTGGCTCTTATCTCTGTCCTTGGCAGCAATTGGAGCACTGAGGGAGGACGCCCCTCTCTTCCCTAGTCATGCAGTGCATATTTACACACAGCATGTCTGAAACATAGAACTGTCTTTATGTATTGACATTGCTATTGAAAGAAACGTCACTGTCAATGCTTTATGCTAAGCTAAGCTAAGTGCAATCTCCTGGCTCTTCCCATTCAATGGACAGAGAGTGGTATCAGTCCTCTTGTCTGATGATTGGCATGAAAGTGAATAAATGGGGTACACATATTTGATTTGCCTCCTAGCTCACACAGGTGGAGGCTTCAGTTTTCAGAAGGTCCAATTTGAAAACAGAAGGCAGTTAAGTCATATTCTAACTTAAAATGAAAGGCCACGGTCTGTAAATCATGTAAACCAGGTGAACGTGAAACGTCTGCTATAAAGGCTGGTTACTTCTCATTACACTAACACACATTAGTCAATATAATAAGGTCATATTGATAACTGATGATTAATGCTACATATGTTTTTTTGAAATGTACTTTGCTTTGTTGTGCTGGTCTTGTAATGTGTTTACGAGACGAGATAAGACAGCAGTAATACTTCAGGTTCACATATATGAAGATCGCTGCTGACACAGCACAGGTCTAAATGTGCAATTCACACTTCCTCCTGGAAGCCCGTTGATTCCCTCTGGTGGTTGTTCATGGGTAGTGCATGTCCCTCACTTGGTGTCTTTTTTCATGTCAAACCTAACAAGTCTTTTAAGCGGGACAAATAACTGCTGTAATAGAAATTTTCATACAGGACACAGCAATACAATTATCATTCTGGAGTTTAATTCAATAACCGTCTGCGGACGGGGCGCAAGGGTTAAGTCACGGCAACAGACTTAACACAATGGCCCAGATCCGAGGCAAACACACAGCATTTATTCTACACAGGCCCCTCCTTAGACAGAGGCAGCAAGTTATCCAATCACCTCTCTGACCAGGCTTACAATACAATAGATTCTGCTCAGAGTCAGGGAAGGCTCTAGGTTTGAATACATCTTCCTCTCACCAACGTCTCTAGCAGTCACACCCATGAGCCCATCTGCTCCGTCTCCTTCAGTGGCCCCTGCTGTGAAACCTTTTGTTCACACTGGATTGAGGAGGCCACATCTCAAAGGCTTCCAGGAGCAATATGCATAGTGTTACCTTGAGTTAAACTCTTGATTTACAGTCTTGATCACAAAATACATCTTTCAGTAAACTTCTTCTACCTAAATGTCATTATACATATCTAAATACAAAAATTTCCATCACACTGCAGAGCACCTCATGAGAGGAATTCACAGAGCAACATTCTCCAGAATACAAAGATCATTAAGAGGAGGCTCATGATTTCCACTATGCTGATAAGGCTGCAACGATACTGTAAAATAACAACAACACAAGTTTCAAAGTGTTTTAAAATGGGAAAGCGTTATCTCAAGCACATTATAATAATCTATATGTAAGATCTTTTTTTCTGTGTGTATGGGAAGAGATGGGAAGTTAAGAACATGCGTCATTTCACCATTTGTGTTGTCCATGTGATATGTGCCTTTGTACATGTTTCACGTCACACAGTCATATCACTGATCTATTAATTATCTCTGCCAAAGTGTCTGTGCATGTGCATGTGTGTGTTTTACATGCGTCTATGCATCTTTTTTTCTCTAACCGGCAAGCTGCAGGAACTACAGATGAAAACTAGCCTGTATGGCAAAGTCTGCCCATTTACATGTTGCACTTATATGCATGTTGATGAATATACATGGTCACGTACAAGGTTTAGATAAAAAATAACTAATTAATTAATAAAGGACTACTAGGTCAGAATCCTAAAAGAAACAAGCTCCATCACAAAGTCCTGTTTCTATCTTGAGTACTAAGTGGGTCACGTCTCTGTCACAGTCATAGATGAAAACACAGTCTTTCAATTTGCCTTTTTTGTTGAGGTAATCAGATTCCTGTCCTCTTTAGAGTTGAAATGCTTCTATTACTGTCAATGTCATCATACCTTATTCATGTTGCCTTATAGACAATATTTCTTGATTCATGCTCCATCTGCTGGGAAAATTTAATATTAAATAATTTTAATTATAAAAGCCATGTGAGATAAGGCATTTACAGCAGTGAGCACCATAAAAGCAGAGTCATATAATAATAAACGCCAGGAGACGACCAGTACAGAAGTAATAATACGGTGCAGATGTGAAAATAAGTGTCAAATGAATGATGAGCGTATTATGTGTGTGTGTGTGTGTGTTTGTGTGTTTGAGTGTGTGTGTGTGTGTGTGTGTGTGTGTGTGTGTGTGTGTGCATGTGTGTGATATTCTGTCTGTATTTTGATGTAAGTAAGACTCCTAGGGTCTAGTTATTTCATCTCTCTCTTATCACAGACCTCTTGTGAATGTTACCAGGCAGAAGAATGCTGCCTCTATTTACTGACTGTGTAAAAAAGAAGGCCTAATACAAGTCTAGTCATTTCCTAAACTGAAACTATTTTCCTTCTGCACCCATTTCATGCATCTAGTTCAAAGTGAATCATCTCCAGCATCATCTGACTGTATGCCTCATTAAGGTTCGAACAAAGAGTCAATGTAAGGGTGAAGAGAGGCAGTGTATTTGAGAGAGCCTAATTAGTTTCATTGGTGTCTTTCTCCACCATTTCTAATTCCAACATCATCAGCTCACAGTCACCAGCTGATGTGTGCTCACATGGTTTTTAGGAGAGGCACAAAATGCCATGTAACCTGGATGATGATGCTAATAAATACTGAACTGACACGTTTAAAGCACATCTATGACCTCATTGAGATGGTGGCTGATAAACTCAGGGAATGAATGACCATGTGGTATATGCATCTTACGCATTCAGCTCTGAGGTCACTCCATTAATTGTCCTTTTTAAACTTATATACATACCAAACTAATGAGATATTAGCTATGGAGCTATATAGGATCTTACATGATAAAACAAAAACAACCTTTGGCAGTCTAGCTGTTTCCTCCTACATCCAGATCTAATTTCGAGGTTCTCCTCCTGGATACACCTTCACATGTGGGTGGTATCATTCTTCTCATCTAGCTGTCTAGCATAGAAGTGAACAAGTGTATTTTCCCAAAATGTTTTACCATTTTTATTTCCAGTTGTGGCAGTTTACATCAAATAGGCTGCAAGAGATTCTGTAGAAGACTTAAGCAAACAATAATATATATTTATAATTATAAATAAATCATTACTAATATAAAAAATACAACACAACATACAAATATTATATAATAAATAAATATAGAAGAAACAACTAAGAAAAAACCCAACCTAGATCTAAATGTGGATCCACACAAAAGTTGGCCCACCAGACTAAAATAACAATAACAATACGGGTTACGTTGTGGTGACCCTTCAGGCTAGTTCTGTGATTGGTCGTTAGTAGACAGCTCCTCTGCTTGCTTTTATCTTCAAGGGAACTTGAGACAATGATTAACTGTGTGACGTGGGGGGGGGGGCTGGTGTGTTGTGCTCCAGCACAACACACCAGCCTCAAGAAAATCAAAAGTCATGGCTCATCTAATTTTTTATTTCCTGCAGTTGATCAACAACAAGAGAATGTCCTAAATACATTGTTTACTGGATCAGTGTTGGGTAAATGTCACTTTTATTGGATAGCATGAAATGAATGAGAATGAAACGCGCTGTGTAGTCATCCCTCAGAAGAGAACACGGCTCTCAGATGAAGGGTGTGAATGTGGCCCTAAAAGCACTGTGACCTCGAAACAATCTCACACACAGATACAAACAGCATTTGTTTTTTTCACAAGAGGGCAAAACTCTCCCTAACTGCACCACCCAACAAGCGTCTCTTTGCTCCTGACAGTGACCGATAGTGACTCTCACTATCTCTCCCCCTGATGCTGTGGACAAGTGGAGACATGAGAACACCACTCCAAAGCACAGATATCTCAGCTTTACAGTTAGTGATTAAGAATCATTAGCTCTGACAGTACAGATAAATATTACTCAATGTACTAGAATTGATAAAACACTGAACAGCTTCTCTGACAGAGATCTTTTTACCCATCAGCCATCGGGTGTACACACAACCATGTAGCTCCAGTTTGAGGACAAACAAGTGGAGTGCGCTACTGTTCCAACTTTTAAAAAAAAAAAACAACCTGGAGAGTTCATTTTCGACATACATCTGAAAAACTGATCAATAGTCCTATCACCACCGTATGAGTGAACAAATAACTGTCTAATCAATACTTTATCACAAAATGAACATAGAAAGGTTTAATGTTTATTAATTTCTAAGGGAATTCTTGAGGCAGCTTGCTCCAGAATACAGTCACACAGTAATATAATAGAAAATAACACATATATATTATATAACAATGGAGTGGCTAATAGTAATCACAATAGAAAATAAAATCAGTCAAACTAAAAAAGAAAGTTATGCAAGACAAAAAATTAATACTAAACTGAAGTGCCAGTAAGTAGTTATGATAATAGGGGTAAGTAATGTGGAATATTGCACATTATATTGAACATAATATGATGGAAAAGTAATATTTCAAATGAGAAATCAGAATAATAATGCAAATGAAAAACAGAATAATATTGCACATAAATACAAATAATGCTCATGAAAAAAATGCAACATTTTGCACATAGTGTTGGTATTATTTCTCAGTGTCTGATTATCGGTGGTCCTCCCTGCAGAAGGAATAGTGACACACAGAATTTCGATGCACATACCAGACAGGTCAAAGGCACATATCTCTCTGCACACAGGGTTCCACAGCAGTGTGTATTTACCTACAGTGTGTGATTTGAGTGTAGTTGCAGATGTAGGTGCAGTGACCAATACTGAGAAATGCCTTCTACTTATAACTAAAATAAAAACATGAAATGCTCAGCAGGTGTATTATAGCCAGACTGTGATGTATAAGAATGGCAGCGTGAACAAAAAGGTAGAGAGCAGGACAATAACTCAGGCGGATGAGGATTAAGGGTTTGATTAGAGATGGAAAATAAAATCAGCTTTTATAAAGAATTTAAATTTGTAAGAGGGAATTTTTTTTTAAAGTTTCACAAAAATATTAGAATGACTCAACCTGAAAAATGGAAATTGTTTGCCAATTTGAAAAACATTACTTCAATTGGTAACACACAAATACATATGTTTCTATTTTTATTAAAGTTATCAATTGTGCTATAACAACTTGTAATTTTTAGTCTGAACAAACTTAATTATAGTGTGAGACTTATTGAAGTAATTTTCTATAAGTCGGTCCAACAATTTTCTTATTTCAGTGCTGTTGGCCAAGTCCAGACAGTCCCCTTTAATTCAAGTTGCACCAAATGTACATAGAAATCAACTATCAGAAATCGATATGCCTGATTAAAAAAAAATTAAAATAAAATTCCCGATATTATTCCAAGGGAAAACGTTAAAAAGGCCTTATCTAATTATGTAAAAGAAAGTGAAAATAAATTCCTGGATCAGCTCATATCTGTTCACAATTAAGCAATACATGTCGGCTGTTCTCAAATAGATTTTGAATCCAAAAGGTTGAACCTTGAAATTGAACCTGAATAAATAGTTACTTTCCACCCCTGAGGGAACAGTGAAGGTATGAAGGGACAGTTTGCAGAGGGCACAGAGGGGGGGGGAGAGGGGTATCAGAGGGGTCAACTGGGATATCAATGCACGTGTTTGGGTTGCAGCCCTGTGGGCCACATTGCAACACGTTCAGCTCTTTTAAGAGGAATCAGACGGTCTGAAATAAAGTATTATCCTATTTTACTATGTAACTGAACGTATTGACTGACGACTACACTATTAACGCTCTCATTTACACGATGTTCTTCCTCCAGCTGGTGAAGACAGCTGACTTGGATCCCAGGCACAACTACGTCTTTGGCTTCCATCCCCATGGCGTGCTGGTGGCAGGAGCCTTCACTAACTTCTGCACCTACGCCACAGGATTCAGGCAGCTGTTCCCTGGCATCACCAGCTACATGCTCATGTTGCCCCTTTGGTTCAGAGCCCCGTTCTTCAGAGATTACATCATGTGTGCAGGTTTGGACTTTTCAATCACACTGGATCCAATTTAACCATCGCTGTCATTCAGCCACACGCATCGCAATGTGGTGTTTGTAGTGTAATTTACAGCAAGCAGGGATTATATGTAATTCTATAAACGTCTGCCTCTTCTTTCAGTCTGTGATTGGAACACGCATCTAGCAAACCGTTCATCTTATCAGCTTCACACTCGGCTGGTTCATTTTTGATGGCATTACATTACATTACATTACATTTCATTTAGCTGACGCTTTTATCCAAAGTGACTTACAATAAGTGCATTCAACCCCGAGGGAACAAACCCAGAACAACAAGAATCAAGACAGTACAATTTCTTCTAAATAAAGCAAAACTACAAAGTGCTATTGGTAAGTGCCATTTTAGTGCTACCAAAGTGTTAGTTTCAAAAGTGGTTAGTTTTTTGTTTTTTTTATTCAAGCATGGCATATAGTGCTATTCGTCTTCAAAGTAATAGCAAGACATTGGTTTTGTTGCTTATAGCGGAATTACTGAGCTTTTATTTTGAAACGTTTCAAACATGGGTCTGAAAACTGTGTTGATTGCTTAACAGACCTCTGATATAGCCAATATGCGATATATGAAAAAGGAGTAGCAGTTCATTAAATCATATCAACTTATATATAGGATACAACCGAAACATAAATAAATAAAGTTCTGTTTAATTTTATGTAAAAACATTGACTATAAAATGTTTAATGCAGATAAAACTGGAAGGATGAACATACAACTTCTCTCTGAAACATAGGCTGCTTATGGAAAGCTCTGCACACAACATCGAGCACACAAACTATATATAGCTACAACAATATATTTGAGAAATACTTGAGATGGACTCACTGAATTAGTTCCAGAACATTGACAGAGGCCAAGAAAACAGCCCGTTTCAAACTTATTTTATATAAAATGATTTAAGCTTTTGTTTGACTTGCTTTGATAAATGTATATTATTTGAATCGGCCATTATTTTCTGCTCCAACACTTCAGGTTTGATTCCATCTGACAAAGAGAGCGCCAGCTATCCACTCTCCAGAATGGGAACCGGTAACGCTGTTGTAGTAGCGGTCGGGGGGGCCCCAGAGGCCCTCGATGCTCATCCTGGGACCTACAATGTGATGCTGGCCAAGAGGAAAGGCTTCATCAAGATGGCCATGGAGCATGGGTAAGCACAGACAGCCCAGGGGAAAAGAGGAAAGAGTTTTATCAAATACAGCTAATTCTTTGAGGTGTTATGGATTATTCAAGGGATTTTGTCAATCTATAACTTTTATGTTACTTGAGGCTTGAAACAGAATGAAACAGAGGCTCATTCATGTCCCTCTCATGGAATTTCCTGGGAAAGCACGAAGTCTGTTATGAGATAATTTTAGAAGCAGATGAACAACCTGATCTGAAATGGTGCTTGGTAAATCAATTAGAAACATTGTCATAAAAATGTTTTTAGAGCTCATCTGGTGCCGGTCTATTCCTTTGGGGAGAATGAAGTGTTCGATCAGGTGGACAACACGAGAGGAACGTGGCTGCGGTGGACACAGGAACAATTACAAAGCATCATGGGTATCTCCCTGCCTCTCTTCCATGCACGTGGCATTTTCCAGTACTCCTTTGGTCTCATGCCCTACCGAAGATCCATCAATACAATAGGTGAGTAAACACTATTGGTCACGTGAGGGCTACAGTTCATGCAACAGGTTACAGTACGCTGTTCTGAATCTGTGGCTCAGCCCTCGGTAGCTGGTGGCATGCAGTCATCTTGTAGACCGTAGCCAAAACAAACTTTTTAAACAATTAAAATCTGTCATAACTGATCCCATTTAAAAAGATTAGATTTTCTGAACAAGGATTCTAGTGTCGTTTTGTGGTTCAATATTTCTGAGTAAATGCTGCTAGTGCAATGATTATTACGCTGGAAGTTATCTACGTCACAACATGGCGATTCTATCCTGAACGCCGGGACCAGGACAAATCGAATCAACATGGCTGGCCTTCACAAACAACACATGAAGTTCAAGGAGCAACATGTAAGTAAACTAAAAAACTTTCTTTGTATGTTGTTATGTTTGGAGGATCAAATGTTGACAGAGCTTTTTTTGTAGTCTCAAATTTTTCATTTGCATACTTCAACAGCCTTAGCATCCCTGTGCGCATGTGTAACATTAATGTTAAGCAGGGCTATAATGTTAAAGTTAGTTAACTCTTTTCAATCAACTCTTTGCTGTTGTATATGTTAACTGCCTCGCTCTGGTAAATGTGAACGGACCTGAATGAACTAGCTGTATGTTTTATTCATGATTAAGTTAAAGCTAATATACATGAAGTTAGCAAGATACCGTAACAGTAGCTGATGAAATCTGGAAACTTGTATGAAGTCTATGAATTTTTCTTTCCTTGCAGGCGGACATGGATTCAATTTATTTACATTTTAAATGTAGAGCCCCAAATCAAAACACAACATCATTATCTCAAGGCACTTCAAATAATATGGTTGAAACATGACAATATTATTCAGAAACCCACCGAACAAGCACTTGGTGACCTTCCTAAAGGCACATTCATATCCTATCTACCTGTTCAACACCTAGATGTATATACATAGCCTACTGCACCGTAACTATAAAATACTCACCAGTACAAAACCTACCTTAAACTTACTTATTGAATAACTTGTATAATATGTGCCAGCACAGTAAAGAACTGTAATGTTGGATAACCTACAGAATTGTTACGATTTGTGTTATATATGTCATATAAACCAACTGTCTGTTTTCTTCCATTTAACCTGACTGTTGCTCCCTCTGTGCATATTCCAGGAGTCATCACTGACACTACTGTTGCGTTTGTCACAGTGGTTGCCGGCAGCACTACAAGTTCAGTTCCCTTCCTCCCTGCAGGCACTGCTGCTGTGGTGGAGGACGATCTTGTGACGAGCGATGTCAACAGGACGGCTGACGCACTTGCATCGTTGTCTGGCTTAATGTATGCGTTGCATTAGGATGAGCCCATGGGAAACTTATCCCATCCATAAATTACTGATATAGTATGTTTCTGAACACACTATTGCTAAAAGCATTTGAATTAAAAACTTCGTATTTGATAGATTATGTTTTTGTAACATTTTATTTATTAACTTAATTTGTATGTTTTCAAGTAATTAGCGGTCTGATGCACAAGCACTTTCAGATGCTCTTGTTAACTTGTTTCTGTTTGATATGTTGACGTGTTCATACCTGCACAGAGGTATATGAACACAACCACCAATAAACACAACAAATCAAAAGGGGATCAGATGTTTTATTTTTACTTTAGTGGATGTCCTATTGTCCTGTGCAGGTTTTCCTTCTATCCAAACAGGTCACCAGGGGATCTCACTCATCAACACGCTTTCTCTCTCTCTGGACATGCGAACAGAACCTATGCAGACAATCCCTATGCCAAATATGTGCAAGACTGTGCAAGGTTCTAATAATCAGGCCTCAAGTCTGTTTTCTTTCTGTGGAAGTGTTCAAAGTAACTACATTCATGTACACTGTGATTGCTACAACACGTGCTTATATATCTTCTTTTGTCGCTTTTGGGCTTTTTATTATCTTATATCTTTCTGTCAGACAACTCACGTTCAAATGTTTATTGCAGCAGTGGAACAGGTTTAGTGTTTGGCGTCTTGACTTAGTCACTCCCCCCCATATGATTAGAGAGGAATGATGGGAGGGATGAGCAAATACTTGTGACCCACCCTCGAGGCCTATGGGTGGATGCTGGGGTGGTGGAGGGGCTTAAGCAACTGGTAACAATACTGCAGCAGCATTGCGAGCAAAGGGGATGATGGGAAATTTCTCTCTGCTTAAATAGACCACCTGGTAAGGTGGGTGTGTAATACAGATGGTTGTGGAGAGTGAGGTATGCCACATGATTGGAGCAGTGCAGCTTGAGTTGGCTGCCTCAACCAGCTCGCAGGCGTCGCTCCATTAAGATTACACTGCAGGACTTTGAAAGGCTCCATTACCCGGGGTGGGTTTGAAAAACCCTCAGCATCCACAGTCTTCCAAGTATCATGCTCGCCAAGTCTGTGAGTCTGCTGGTGAAGTCCAGGTTTTATAATTTAGACACTTTTCAGAGAAATCACTTGAGTCTTTGGTTGGAAAAAAACCCTGCATATACCCGGTCCTCCATGGCACAAGGTCAGACTTCAATGAGCTGCAGCACAGTTTTAAAACACAATTACTGTTATATGTTCTGACATTTTAGATGAAACAATCTTTAGTCTGAATAAATACTTTATTTATACATCTGAAGTGTTTATGTGTTTGTTTTTTTGAAAATGTCAGGGACATATCACTGGGTAAACCCAAAATATCTGAAGGCACAACTCCCTGACAACCTTTATTTTCATTTTCATGTATTTTCTCAGTTCCGTTTGTCTGTTAGCAGTTTTTTTTAAGTTCTGGTCTTCAATGTGAATGAATAAATAAGTGTGCGTGTCAGGTACGTCAGGGTGAAAAGAATAAAAAAACAACATATTTTATGAATAAAAAACCATTCACCCATGAGTTATGCATAAGAACAGTATATTTATATTCCATTTTGTGTGTAACAGCTTATCAGTTGTGGTCTATCAGGGAGATTTCCCCTAATAACATTAAGTGGAAGTTTTTTTTATTTAAACTAAATTCACTAAGGGACACCACCGTTAAGAAGAGAGATCAGTACACTGACCCAGTCTCATAAAATATACTTGTGATTGGAAAGTGGGAGCTTTAATTCTTGTGTGTTTTTTTTTAGGCCAATGTAAATAAGTAAAACACATGCAAAATACACATCACAATTTCACTTTGAAATATAAGATATACATCATGATCTAATAATAAAATCAGTTCAGAAAAAGGGGGGATTTCCACAGTTGTTTTTTGTATTTTGAACTTTATTGAGTTTTACACTGTATGCCACCATTTTGGTTTCCAGATAAAATAGAACTCCCTAACCCTAACCCAATAGATTTATACAAATAATATTGCCCAATAATAAAGTGCTCTGACTCTGACTGTGTTGTCCTGCACCTTTTGCCCTCTCTGCAGTGGGGCGGCCGATAAAAGTGGAGAAAAAGATAAAGCCAACAGTTGAGGAGCTGGATGCCCTTCACCAGCTCTACATGGATGAACTCAGCAGCCTGTTCGAGGAGCACAAAGGCAACTATGGAGTGGACAAGGACACTCACCTGAACTTTGTCTAAACTAAACTGAGGATGGAGGGGACATGAATGCACATTTATTTCTAAAGCTCCCGCGCTGCTTGTTCAGATAATTGTCCAGTTTGATTTGCTGTCAACTGCCCTTTGGTATCTGCTGTTGTTTTACAGGTTGTTGTGGGGAAAACGACAAAGAGGCAACTAATGATACAAGTCAGGTTTTCCTCACTTCTCCCAGTTGTTTCATCTCTCTTGAGTTTTGGATATTGGGCAAAGTCTAACACTTTCTCAAATAGAGTCATAGGTTGAGTTTGGGTTGCAACATATTGTGGAGACTCAATAAAACTGTGATCATTTCAGTATTTGCTATCTTTATAAGTTCTGAAAGGTGAATAAAAATTATGTATTTACTAAATTGTCTTCTCTTCACTTTGTGTGTTATGACCTTGAGACATTAAAGTAATATTCAGAAATGTTGGGAAACAGTAAAGCAAATAAGTACATTTTTTCAAATGTAAAACTTTTGTAAACTACAAGATCTGAGGTATTTTAAAATATGTAAAACAACAATTAAAACATACCTTTATAATTTATCATTAATCATAAATTCTTATTATGTTATATATATTATTTATGTGAAATGTGTCTGCTTGGTATGAATGAGTTCATCTGGGTTTAGACTGTGAGTGAACTTTGGCAGAGACTTTTTATACCAGATAGCAAACTGATATTTCAAAATAAAATGACTGGCAGACTGTACAATGCCCTGAACCTTTCAACACAGTCTGGGCAAGAAGTGCGTGCATGCGTGCATGCGTGTGTGTGTGTGTGTGTTTGTGCTGATTAAAAGAAGAGCTTACAGCACAACTATGATGCAAAGGAGGCAAATGATTGTGAAAATGTATCTGCCAAGATCCAGATTTATATCAGGTTTGACATCTGACCTTTGACCACTGCGATTAGATCAGTTAATCTTTGAGTCCAAAGGGCAACTGGTCAAAGGAAGACTTGAGATGTCCTGTTCAAGAGGCCAAAAACATGCTTTGTGATGTCACACTGGTCTTGACCTCTGAATACCAAAATCTAATCAATTATTTTAGTTTGAGTGAATGTTTGGTCAAAATTTTAAGAGGAAAGGTGTTCTTGATACATTGTGTTCTACGGACAGATGGACAGCCTGAAAACATAATGCCTCCTGCCACTGGCTGCCTCTGGCACAGTGGAATAAACACAGGCGATAAACGGTAAGAGATCGGTTGCCATCTCAGACCAGCTTAAACCAGTCAAGTCAGGGAGAGTGATGTATGTGTTGGTGTGTTCCCAGTCACAACAGACCTATCAACTTCACAGGGTTAACTGCAATGGTAACGTGACAAAACCGATGCAAATCAACGGACCAGGCTTTAAGTCTCATGACACCCATTGATATTAAGAGCATTAATGTGATGGGATGTATATTCATAAATCACAGTGGAACCAGTTGTTTTGACACAGCTGTTCACTGTTTGGTTCCAGGTTTCTCTACGCTGGGTGTGAGCGAGGTCAAGGTCAATACATTATTGACGTATTTTTGTGGTCAAAGTACAGAAAGTCATGTGATTGTCTATCTACTCTACAGATGCAGTACACTGCATATATTTATCACCTAAGAACATGGGATGCGAACCCAAGATGTCTAAGATTCATTGGGGTGCTGCATATTCTAACACATACAGAAAAAACAGTAAGAACGTTGAAAAGCAGACTTGAACTCATCACATCATGACAGATTTTCACAATAAAGAAAAATGTTGGTCAAAATAGACATTTGAACCATCAGTAACAGGAAGAATACAAAATATCAGCAGTGGAGTGTACTGAAAACTGGATGATGATATCAAAAACAATTATACCACTCATTTTAACACAAGCCTCATGTCAAGGTCCATATGACTGGTTTCAACCACAAACAGTTCAGAGCCTGGTACCTATAAATACTGGACGTGGTATCAGTTCAACCTTTTGGGGATAAACTGCAGCAGGTTAGAAGTCAAAAATAAGTTTTTAGTAGAAACTGAGTGAAACAATTAATTTGATAAACTGGGACTGTGGTTAAACGGTTCTAGGAATCATGACTTCAAAAGAATCATTGTCACAAAGTGTTGGTATACTGAATCTAAATTGTTCACTTGTGCTTTGTGTTCATAAAGTTTCTTTACAGTGTGGTGTAGAAGAAGAAAACAGAAAATAAAGAAACATTTTAATTGTGGATACCAAAATGTTCCCAAACAAAAGGTTGCAGCCGTGCTCCTTTGTCAGGTTTCACAAGTCTGACTTACTAGCATTATGGGCACAGAGCGCTGGAGAATGGAATCTTTATGCACGACAATCTGACTCCTGGTGTTAAACTTATGTCTCAGAGATCCTTGTCTCTGTTTACCAACACCCAGGCCCCGGGCCTGTATAGGAAACAAAGGCCCTCGCAGCCACCTGCTTCAGGCACTTGAGGGACGCCCTGCAGTGAATCTTTTGTTTAGTGATTTAGTATAGAGGAAATCATCTAATCTCTAAGTTCCTTTAGCAAACCCCCATAAGCTTCAAGATTACCCACAGAAATACATTTGTTCATTAATTGCTTCACATATATGTCTGTTCTCTCATTAAACATACCCAAATGCATACATTCCTATTACAAGACATTGCTCTGTTAGACTTCTGAGAATGTTTCGAAAAAATAACCCATTGATTAACGATAAGATTATACAATATTTTTAGCAACAGCTTTGTGAAGCAGAACTCTGTTTGGTCTTCTTTTATCTCAGATTTATCCAATAACCCCAGGTTGGCAACCACTGAACTAAACTACTCAACTGTACTTAACATAGTTTAAATAAGCTCTATCATGTATAAGTGTAAAAGTGAAAATATTACTTATGTACCGTTTCAACTATATTACTGTAATAATACTATTCATCTCATTCTCCATGGGAAAGGGAATGAGAATGTTTCAAAATTGAATTCTATTCCATTCATGGGATTCATGCAATTTATTAGACTATTTTACACAAAAACTGAATTAAGTTTTGTAACATGTAAAACAACATAAAAAACACACACAGACAATTTATTATTGATCTTTAACTTCTCAGCTTTATATTTATCTGTTCATGTGAAATGTTGCTTGGCATCAATTATGATTAAAGCTTTTTTATACCATAATAGATTAAACACACTCACATATAAAAACGTGGGTTATTTATTGATTTATAGGCTCTGAACTAAAGGGTCAGACCAGACTGGTGTTGGATCAGGTTCCCTCATGATAAGACTGAACTTTGGCAGAGACTATTTCTATCACAGTGCAATATTTGATATTTCAAAATGAAATGGCTGGCTTTCAACACAGTCTGGACAAGAAGTGTGTGTGTGTGTGTTTGTGTGCATGTGTGTAAAGGGTGCTCTTAGAAAAAGGCTGACTAAGGGAATGGTTTAAGAACTATGACGCAAAAGACACAAACTATTGTGAAAATACTGTAAGAATAAAAAAAACTGGCACTAAAACTATGCAGACCATCACCATCTCATACCAGCTGAAAAAGTGTGTTAAAAGGGAACTCATTGATATTAAGCATTGTTGTGATGGATGTATATTTGTGTTGTTTGGACCCCTCTGCTCAAAGGTTATAACTGTTTGGTCTCAGGTAAGAATGAGGTCAGGGTAACAATATTATTGACTTATTTTTCAAGAAAGTGGTCAAAGTACAGCCGAAGTGTTCAGGGGATCCTTCCTGTCACATCTTATCTGGGCTTTTTCACAGAAGAAAACAAATTGTAAATGGAGTTGAGATTCTCTGAGTTAGTCCAAATATGCTGTATATATTTGAGAAAACGAGCACAAGCATTATCGATGAATTGAACCACATACAAATCTGTACAGGAAAAATAAAACATGATTTATTTTTTGATTCTTTGAGCAGAAAAATGACAAAGAAAACACAATAACAGGTCTTATCTTTACAGTAGATAATTGACTATCCGCCCTAAAGATAAAGTGGGTTGTACATGAGAGCTGCTGAACCAGGATGTGTAAACAGGTACTTGAGGTGTTACATATACAATGTTATCTTTGCCAATGTAACATACTGTAACATGCTTTGCAGCTGTACATGTCTACCTTTGCCCGTTCCTTGTGTGGTGTGTGTGTGTGTGCAGTGCCAGCTGGCAGACTCAGTCGCTGTCGAAGGCTACATACAGCAGGGCAGACAATACCTGCAGGAGATTTATAAAATGCAACCCTCAGATGTCGGTACTATTTAATATGCAATATAAGTAACATACAGCATTCAGTAATCTGCTGGCAAGGAGCAACGTGTGTCAGCCCCACAGAAAGCCAGAGAGGAGGTCTGCTGCAACCACACATGGCAACAACCACTGACCCACAACGCTTCCCTGTAACTGGTGGGTATGCCCTCCTAATGTATAGGCCTTAAAACAGACCTCAGACCAGTCCACTGACTGAGCATGGTGTCGTGCAAATGTGGCTTCCTAGAGTCCATCAGGTGTGTGTGTGTGTGTGTGTGTGTGTGTGTGTGTGCCTGTGTGTGTTGGGGGACTGTGGGCTGTATTGTGTAAGACTACAAATGCTGCCAATGCTAACAATAAATTGAACACTAAATAAATACCCTACTGTTGCTAACTGTTGAATATGTAACAAATTACAGTTCCAATCATAGTTCTCGCAATGACAAAGCACTTTAAAAAGTAAAGTGAAAGTGTCTTATAGAATAACATCAAAAGTAACTTGAATGAATGTAAAAATAATGCATCATAAACGTAATTTTTAAATGATTATAATAATGCAAAATAACATTGTCCATGATGATGCAAAGTAATATTGCATGAAAGTACAACTGCACGTGATGGTGGTTGGATTGCACATGATACCAAAAACATTACATCAAATAATATATTGCCCATTATGATGAAAAGTAATATTGCACAGGCTAGTGGTTGTATTGGGCATGACACCAAAAACATGGCATTAACTGTAACTTATAAAATGAAAATGAATATTGCACATGATAGTGGTTATATTGCACATGTTACTAAAACATTAAATGCAATGCAATAGTGAGTAATATTGGACATGGTGTTGAAAACAGAAATACTGTATTATTGTCACAGCCAAAATACCTACGACAAACTACCATGGGTCAGGAATGTTGACAATGATTGAAATGTAAAAGCAAAGCTCGGACACAAAGTGGAAGTTTGCAGGTGGTGCAGACCTGCAGCCACTGTAGTGAGTCGGTGGGTGTGGGTCAGGTGATTGGACTGACGGGGTCTCCTCCTCCTCCTCTCCCTCCTCCACACACGTCTCCTCCTGGTATGGAGGTGAGTCCGGGCGATGCTCTTCACCTTTGAGCCGAGGGAGCACCTGCATTTAAACAGCAGGATCAGCAGCAGCCTGTCAGTGTGGCTGCTGCATGTGCACAGAGAGAAGTCCTGACCTCCACACTTGTCCCTCCTCACTGCTCCTAACGGCCCTCTCTCCTCCTGGCTCCTCCCCCCGCTCCTTATATACCAGCTCGGCTCCTCGATCCCTTTGCAGAGGACGGCAGTCATGACTGTGGAGCGGTGAGCAGCACCTCCACCACCATCCTCACCACCGACCTCCCGGCAGCGAGCTAACGTCTGAGTGCGTTGTCTCCTCTCCGGCTCCCTCCTCCTCCCAGGAGCCGACATGAAGACCATTCTGGCTGCGTACTCAGGCGTCCTCAAAGGTGAGAGACGCTTTACAAGGGATAACACAATAATAATATGAATATTAATTCATATTATTATTATTATTATTATACCTTTGATTTTATTATATTGTAGAGTGCTGCGGAAGTAAAATTAAAAAAAAGTTCCGTGTGGTGTTCTGTGAAGGGCACTTTTAACCCAATTACCTCACCTTAAAATTTATTTTTATAGATTTGTATACGCATATGTATACGTCATATTATTGATAACTGTATACCAGTAATATTTTCTGAAGCAGTCTAGACCTGCCGCAACTCCTCTTTTTTTTTGACACTCTGCTGCTACTTACATTTTTGATTTGAGAGTATGAGATTGTAAATACGAGAAGGGGGATTTCAGTGACGGCTTGGTGACCTGTCAACATCTGTCAAAGTGGAACTCTCATTTTAATACAACTTATGTCAGAGTTGATAGACTCTCACATGAAACAGATAATTTATTGTTAATCATTGAATTTATGCTTAAAGTCGGCTCTGCAGTTGCAGACTCACTGAGGTGGACTTATGGTTTTATGGCTGCTCCATCTTCAGGACCTGCTGGTTTTCGTGCACCTCTCGGTTTAGTGACCAAGTGTCTCGGAGCAGGACTTGTACACATACTGTCTATTGGCAGATTGAGGAATCGAACAGGTTACTCTCTGTGTACCCTTGCCTGCTGTGGCACATACGTGAGCAGAGTAAAGGATTCACAGCTTGATAGTTAACAGGTATTACCAGCATCAGCTCGGTGCTGGGTTATTTTCAGTGAG
Source organism: Limanda limanda (assembly GCF_963576545.1). Taxonomy (NCBI): domain Eukaryota; kingdom Metazoa; phylum Chordata; class Actinopteri; order Pleuronectiformes; family Pleuronectidae; genus Limanda; species Limanda limanda. The sequence continues at coordinate 22,721,453 of NC_083649.1, forward strand.
CACATATTGGATTAGAAGAGTGTTTTCCTGGAGGGGGGGATCTTCTTCTTCTTCTTCTTCATGGCTCTCTCGGTGGTGCGAGCTTGACCGTAGCTTCAGCCGCTCTTAATGTATCTCTTAACGTTACTTCGTGCTCCCGCTCTGCACATGCAATGTCTACTCATATGTAGCTGCGTCGTTTTATGGGCCGGTGACTGAAAAGAGCTGGTGAGTAGCGGATGCTCAAGTGTGTGTGTGTGTGTGCGTGTGTGTGTGTGTGGCTGACGCTTGGTCACCCTGTTTGACACAGTTTTTCTTGGAAATCATCAGTGGGACTATTTCTTTCATGTTCACACTCCGGTTGGTTTAACCGTGGAGTGTTTTAACTGCATTTTAACGTCACCTCAGTCACTCTCATCGATTTAAGCTCCTGCAAGTGTCTCTACAGTAATCTTCTGGAAAGCTATGATGAAACTAACCCTCCTCTCACACCTGTGCTTCTCCAGGGACCGGCTCCAGTATCCTCTCTGCCCTGCAGGACCTGCCAGTGGCGTTCTGGCCCTGCAGATCCAAGATGGAGAAACATCTGCAGGTCCTCTCAGTGCTGCAGTGGGTCATCAGCTTCCTCGCCTTGGGTAAATGTGTTTGTGTGTGGGCGTTTGTGTTTGCATTTCCCTTAAGCCGTAAGAAGCCTAGAGACCCAGTGGAGTGAGCTTGTAGACTCATTAGGCTCATGGGGAGAAGGCCAAAACACTAAGGGGCACACACACACACACGTGGCCTCTGGGCCTTGATAAAGGTTCTGGCCTTGAACAGAATATTTTAGCCATTTTAAAACTTTAAACTAAATGTATTTTTTTTCTTCTCTCTACCCAGGTGCTGCCTGCACTGTGCTGCTGATCTACATGTTCTGCACTGATTGCTGGCTTATCGCTGCCACTTACACGGCCTGGCTCATCTTTGACTGGAACACCCCAAAGCGAGGCAATGCATTCTATCAGATATTCTTTTAATTATTTCCCCTTTGTGAGGATGAAAAACGATCTGTGAAAATGTACAGGCACAATGCATGAGAAGCTGTTGGTCAGAATTTTTCTCAGAGAGTCAGTTGGATGATGCACCTTTGTGGGCTTCATACAAAGGAAGTAGGGGGTTTATACATGGAACTGCAGAGCTGAAAACACTTAGTTGATCAATTGAAAATGTATAGACAACAATTGATTGATTCTTCATGTATCTTATCAAACAGAAATGATAAAGCACTATGTTTTTAGCGAACTCTTAATATTGCTTTCCTCAGTTAGATAAACTCCAACAGAGTTTCAGTTTATAATGATATAATAGTGATGCCTTATATACTGTATATGTTATACAATATAAATGCTGAAACCAGTTAAATCACAGTGGCTAAAAACTGTTTTGGACATGCATGGGGAAGTATGAAGATTGTATTAAGACCAGAATTTTTAAAAGAATTTGTTCTGTCCCCCTCAGGTGGAAGGAGGTCGTCCTGGGTGAGGAGCTGGACAGTGTGGACGTATTTCCGAGACTACTTCCCAATCAGGGTCAGTTTCTTGGCTAATTCTCCAGCCCCAGTCTTCATGGGCAGTACAGAGGCACAAAGGCGCCAGGATTGCCGTCATTCACAAACCATGAAATGTGCTTGACTCATGAACATAATGTGTGCCATTAAGCAAGCTCGTCAATTTCCAGCCGTGCACAGCTTTAACATTACATAACCTTATCAGGGTTTGATCGGGTGTCAGCTGTCTGCTCCATGCTGCTCCTTGTCCCGTGTTGATTAAGACGAGGGCCTGACGCTGGTTGTGACTTTTAAACTTTGTCCCTCCTGATAGGCTGAGGAGCTGTCCCGGGCTTATTGTGCCCCTGAGCGTCTGTGCATGAGAGGGTGCATGTTTTCACAAAGGCGTTAACCACATACACACAGCATGCAGGAGCTGTCTGTACCATAGCTGTGCATGATTAAACTGTCAGTACAAAGTTCAAGGGAGGATCTTTGTCCTCAGACATATTCTGCATGATTCAGTCATCATAGGATTTTATTGACTCATCACTTTTGTACAGACTAGGGGTGCAGTGACTTATCATTAATCAATTACTGGATCACCAGCAACTAATCAGTTGGATCGTTAGATATTTTAAACAAAAAAGCCAAATGTTTTATGGTTCCAGCTTCTCCAGTGAGATGATTTTTGCTGCTTTTCTTTTTTTCTCTTTTACCCTAAACTGAATGTTTCTGATGATGGTTAAACAAAATAAGGCCCAACCACACCCTTCCACCCAGTTTCATCCTGTAGTTTTGGCATACTCTTACTTACAATCAAACAATCTAAGGGACAGGGGTGAAAACATAACCTCCTTAGTGTCTGTTACAGATATTGTCACTGTCCCAACAGCTCATCCCTGTAAGTGTAGTCACCGACATTAGAGTTAATCCATGTATAATCATTTATTAGATCTAATGAGCCTTCCTCTGGTAGTTGGTCACACTTTCATTTGTCCCCTTCCTCAGACTGTTTCACACTTATCATTTCTCCTCTTGATAATCTGAATCACTCACTGTGTTTAAGTGAGCAAATCAATTCAGTGCTCAGGCCCTGATGAGTTTATGTACCATAGAGAGAATAGGAACTACAGAAGGCTGCAGGCAAAGTCCTACTTTCTGCAGCTGAACTTTGTCCATCACATTGATCGGCACTGTGCTTACCATGTAGCTGTTTGTCTCACTGGGTTGATGAGATCATTCATTTGTCCCTCAGGAGCTTGATACCATGTTAGCAAATAAATGTTTTTATTTGCTAACATGTTCTGATGTGTGTAGATAAAACTTAATCTGCTTGAGTGAGTTAAAAGTTCATTCAGTGACGACTCGTAGCTCAAAATAACCATAGTCTACATCTGTTAAAGTGAAGTGAGGAAAAATGATCTGATCTCAAGAGGCATGGTCAGTATTAGTAACACAGCCTTTGGCAGGTATCACAGCTTGTAAACACTTTTTGTAGCAGCTGAGAGTCTTGCAGTTATTTTGCCCATTCCTCTTTAGAAAAGACACATTTTTCTGAGACTCTTAGGGCGTCTCGTCCCTCCTGCTCTTTTGAGGTCTATCCACAGATCGATAATGTTAAGTGCATTTCTCTCTGAAAGTTTTCTCTGTATACCAGATTTCAGTTTGACCTCTCCTTAACTGCAATTTGTAAATTTGTTTCAAACTGTAGAAACAGTCACCAGAAAACACTCTGCTTCCTTCCTGTTTTGTGGGCGTCACTTATTTATTCGCCTGCTGCTTAGTGGAGCTTATTTTCAGGAGTTGTCGTAGCTTTACAATCTTATCATTTTGTCTTTCCTGGTGATTGTGAACGAAAGTCACAAGACAATTAAGTTCTGAGAACTTGGTAAAAAAAGTATCTGAGACTTAAAATCTCTTTCGCGTATTAAATTAGTTTCACTCTAAGACTGTGTAAAACAATAAACTTGCTTGAAATATTCAAATAGACCCATTTTATCTTTCATTTTATGCCTTTTGGAGAACACTTCATCTCCTCCACTCACATAAACTTCTCACAGCAACAGAAAGTTTTCAACCAAACCTTTGCATCAGTGGAATTCTCTGTATATCATGAACCTCTGACTGGTATTCATGAGTTGGAAACCAACTGGTCAAAGTCTGAAGCAGCCTTAAAATCAAAGTGAGGCCTGCAGGAAATCTGCAGTGTGACTGTTACGTGAACATGTGGGCAAGTTTGCTTCAGCTCCAGAAACAAAGACTCTTCTGTCGTTCCTGCAGCAACCAGTGAATCTCTGTGAGTGTAGCCTCCGACTCTTTACTGTCTCCTAAGTAGACAAGGTGTTAAATCCACTGGTCTCCCTGATCCCACTGTAATCCTTGACCACTACCATGGCAGCCATTCAGGTGTCCTGTGGTGCTAATGGGATCTTGAATGTGAGCTCATTTGCTAATGTGGTTATGCAACTGTTGTTTGAGCAGCTCCCAAGGCAGCTTTGTGTACACACTGATGGATCTAAATCTACAGCGGGGATCTCATAAGACAAAGTGTCTTATGAGATTCTGCAGGTTCACAGATTTAGACAGTTTTTGCTTTTGTCATTTTTATTAAATGAAAATGTAATGTTTGGGGTTTTTTGATTGACCGTCAGTCAGTAGTATAGAGGTTACCACCAAAAATGCAGGAATATAATTGAATAAGGCAGAAAACAATACACACTTATAGTATAGTATATGTTAGAATACACGTTGCAAACTGCACTGCTTCTGCCCTCTTGCCTTTGAGCCATATTGCTTACTGAGATGTCTCCTATCTGCTATGTGAGCACTGTGTGCCTCATATTGAGATCAGCCTCTCACTTGGTCGTCTTTGTGCCGTTGTCTTTCAGCTCATTAAAACCCACAACCTGCTGCCCAGCCGGAACTACATATTTGGCTACCACCCTCACGGCATCCTGTGTTTCGGCGCTTTCTGCAACTTTGGGACTGAAGCCACTGGCTTCTCCAAGAAATTCCCGGGCATCAAGCCCTCCCTGGCGACGCTGGCCGGAAATTTCCGCATGCCTGTGCTTCGAGACTACCTGATGTCTGGAGGTGAGACGCTTTGAGAAGCCGTGGGGTCTCTTTTGGACTCGTGAAACGTCTGGTAGCAATGATAACTGTATCTGAAACAGAGCTGACCTTTGTCCTATTGCACAGTTGATATGGCTTCTGTTTACTTGGTTGTGCTGGGTTTTACTGATTGATAGGTCTCTGTTCTGTTCTAAGAAGCTGTTTGCTGGGTACGGTACATCCTCTCCTAGGTTACTGTAGGCCATCGCCCGTGTTGCTTCAAAAGGCTTCACTGGAAGATAAGTTATTGTTGTTGATAAGTTAGTTCTCTGTCATCTTTTTGTAATGAGTCGTGCATCAGTCTTATCAACAAAACCTCTGCTGTTTAAAAAAAACTAAACAACAGAGGTTGTTTTTTGGGCTGCAGTCAGTTCTTATGAAGGTTGGTTAAATTCTGCTCAGATAATAGACACTAAGTAAAGTCCAAAGCACTTAGAATTATAATATTGACTGCCTTATAGGTAGACATACAAAAACTAGCACTTGCACAGTTTTACAAATGTACATCTGCTGTGTGATCAGGATGATAAAACCTGGGTCGTGAAGCCCTGTGGTTCCTTGACTGAAAGAAACTAACTTTTTCTCCTGCAAAATCAGGGAACATTAATCACAAAAATCTCAGGGATTATCTGATTTTGGATCTTTATGATATAAAAATTGGAAAATTGGAAAACAAAATTCTCAGAAAATTGCATCACTCCATCAGCCATAGCCTTTAGGGTTATTAACCTACAACGTCCCAAATATGCTGTAGTATAAAAGAGAACAGATCTACTATTACAATAAATTTGCCTTTTGAGCCTATTTACTGCAATTTCAATGATCTCTTCGTTTGTCCCTCTCAGGTATCTGTCCAGTGAACAGGAACTCCATCGACTACCTGCTGACGCATAACGGGACAGGAAACGCTGTGATCATCGTTGTCGGAGGTGCAGCCGAGTCTCTGCACTGTACACAGGGCATGAACATTGTCCACCTGAAGAACCGTAGAGGCTTCGTGAGGCTGGCCCTGCAGAAAGGGTGAGCTGGCAGCACAACATGCAAACACAAGGGCACGTGCGGATTAAATATAACTCTCAGGGCTGTAGTGAGTTATTGGAATAATTATAACCCCAGATTTATTACACCCAGAAAGGTTGACATTACCTCACAGATAACATTAACACATTTTTATGGATGTGCAGTGTTGCCCCTCATTAAGCCTTGAGCTCCTTGTGGCATGCCGTGCCCTTTTGGAAGGATCTATGGGTCTGACTGCCTGTGCCAGGCTGGGCACAGCAGTACATTTATCACGTTAAAGGGATAGTTCACCCGAGAACTCACTCATTATCTACTCACCACTATGCCAATGCAGGGGTGGGTGAATTGTTTGAGTTCACAAAACACTTTTGGAGTTTCAGGGGTAAGCAGTGTAGCAGCCAAATCCAATACAATTGAAGTAACTGGCGACCACTTCTTCAAAACTTTAAAAAAACAACAGGAAAAAAAACAAACATGCCTCCATGCTGCTCCTGTGGTGTCACTTAAGTGTCCGTAAGCCTGATATCCTGCTCTGGATCCATGTTCGTGCGTTAATCACAGCGGACATTTAGGCATAGTTGTGAGTATATAATGTGTGAACTATCCCTTTAAAGGTTATGTGGCAGACCCAAACACGCCAGATTCCCTTTCAGATATTGCTGAGGATTATCACTGGGTGCACCTTGTCCAAAGAAGCTTAGAGTTTGCTAGAAAAGACATGTTATGCAGAACTTCACTCATAACAACCAGGTTAGCATTCCAACTGAAATAATCCCAGACTATGAATTGAGTTCACTTTATGTTCACTTTATGGAGCTTTTACAGTTTTGGTGTAAGCTATGTGATTTTGAAACCAGTCATAAGAAGGTTTCTGTTTTTAAATCCATTTTTCAGACGGCAAGTAGGACGAAACACCTGACTTGAAGTCCCACAAGGGGAAAGGAAAGCATTTTTTATGCTTCATAAAATTATTTCATAATAATTATCTTATCCTGTGTTTACGATAATGACAGTTTTAGCTCTTAGGACTTTGAATCCCCACAATCCAGATACAGTAAAAAACTAAAATGTCTTAAAGATAATTCTTAGTCTGGGCAAGATAGTGAAACCCCAAATTGCCCCTAACACCTGTGCCGACCATGTATGAATAGAAAAAGAACCGCACATAGAAGCGCTGTGTGAATATGTGCGTGACTGTGTCAGTGCACGATATAAATGCAGTCCATTAACCATTCCCCTCAGGTCTGACCTGGTTCCAGTCTACTCCTTCGGAGAGAACGACGCCTACAAGCAGGTGATCTTTGAGGAGGGAAGCTACTGGAGATATCTCCAGAAGAAACTACAGAAGATCATAGGCTTTGCCCCGTGTCTTTTCCATGGATGTGGCCTCTTCTTTGGAAACTCCTGGGGCATCGTGCCTTTTTGCAACCCAATCACCACCATCGGTAAGTTTGTCTGCTGCTGTTTGGTTTAAGTGTTTGGTCAGATTTAAACAGCACAGATGAACTGAACAGCCACTGTCAATATTTGCTTCTTCCAGCCACCAGGGTGCATTAATGGTTAACACTTGTTCAAACATTTTCAGCCTTTTTATGTTGGATTTGTTTCATTCACTTCTGCATGTTTTTGTTGTTGTTTTTTTATAGTTGGGGAGCCGATCACAGTGCCAAAAATTGAGGATCCAACTGAAGAGATGGTGGATCTCTACCATGCAATGTACATCAGGTCTCTCCAGTGCCTTTTTGACAAATACAAGACCCGCTCCGGCCTGAAAGAGAGTGATGTCCTGCACATCCAATGAAAGGATGGAGTGAGAGGAGGAGGTGGGGGTTTCCTGTTGGAGCTCTGAACTTTTGCAGCATGAACAGACCCCTCTGCTCCCTTGCCCTGAACCTCCCCGTGGTGATCGGGTTGGATCGTCTCTGGACTGCTAACTCTACAGACGAGCATGTTTGACACAGAAACCTTTGCTCTCTGCATTCTCTCTCACACGCACACACATAAGCACAATTTTGTCTCAGGAAATGGCAGGTTTGAAGAATAGACACCTTACCCTGCTGCTGTTTCAGCTACCTTGGTTGGGCAGGGTTACACTAAGTGTGCCTTTTTTTTCCTATTTCCATTTTACTCAGTGACGTCCTTGTGCTTTGGGCGTTTTCTCGGTTCAGAGGGGGGGAAATTCCACCAAAAAGAGCTGTAGAATTTATAAGAGGTGCTGATGTGTTGTTTCACTCATGTATTCACATAATTTCCCCTACACTCTTGAAGTCCCCGTAATATGCCAAATGCACAAGCTATGCAATAGGAGGGTACCACTTTATTTTTGGGACAATGAGCCCAAAGGTTAATTGAGCCAAAGACCTATGGTGACCCCCCACACACATGTGAATTTCTACTGTGTGGAGGAATTCTGCACAGCAGCTTCATATTTTTAATGCACAATGCACAAGTGCCAATGATTGTACAGTGCCATAAAGTATTAATTGTATTCTATAGAGAAGGGCAAAGCCTCTCTAAATGAATATTTCTGATGCACTTTTTGTATTTGTGACTACCTTGTGAGGCTTTTGGTCTCAAGAAAAGAGGCCTTTCATTTGAGAATCATTTCCAAGATGGTCATTTTTCTGCTTGGCTTGATTTCCCTCTTCTTGTCCCAATGGGGAGTAGATGTGTGCTGTCTATGCAGTCTCTGTGGTCAGGAGTGGTTAGCGGTTTTGAGCTGCTGTTGAAGAAGGTAAAGATTCTCTGTGGGTGAAAATGTTTCCGGTGTTGAGCATATCGCTTTGTAATCATTCCATGGGTGATGACTTAAGAGGAAGGGATAACACTGGATAATGCCTTATTACTGGAAGTAAGTTAGATTTGAAGGTGTTACTTGTAATTGTATCAAATAAGAGTATGAGAATAGAGGATATATCCTAGGAAAGTTGAGCAGTAAATCATAGGGTTGTCTTTTTAAAGAGCAATTCCCCCTGTTCTCACCATTGTGCCGTCTTATAAAGAGCAGTGTAATCCGTATGCTGTAATTGTGAGAGCAATAAACACAATGAGACCTGTGGATGTGATGAATGGCATCATCTGCCTAACGATATTTAAATTAAACTTTTGTATCAAAGGACATGTGTGTGTCTTGCCTGTAGACACTCTAACCCAACTTTTTTCATGTATTCACTTCTGAGGACATCACTGAACTTTGATAGTCCACATACTAAACACACTATAGTGCTGTATTTTCCTATATTTACAGTACACGATTAGCATCAGTGTGTACATAATTGTTTCAAACTAAATTCAACATAATCTCAAATACCGTACAATGTAATACAATGTAACAGCAGCATGGATGACAGTGAATGATTAGGGCAAATAAAATGCAGCAAAAACATTCTATAGAAAAGAGGAGACTTAGAAAAAACAAGATCAATTGATTAACCCAACATATATTTATAAAAGGCAACACCAATTGAAATACTTGCAATTTTTTGTTGGTAGAAACCAAGTTCTCCATTACAGTTGGAGATTTGAGCTATGCACAACAGAACATGACAGTTATCAGTATGTTCATTACATGTGATAAAAACAATAATCCTTGTAAAACACTTGGAGAAATGATACATCGTGACACTGCAAGTTATAGGACAAAAACATTAATCCCACAAACATAATCTATAACAAATGATAATGAAATGCTATATGAAAAATTACATTTTTTTAAATTTGATATGGTAAACTCCTGGTAAAATACGAGTGCCTCTATCAGACAAGTCTCTTTAAAACTATCAATTTAACAACACAAGATACATTGTCCTCTAAACACTGTCATTAGAAAATGGTTTCTGAGGTATTGTATGTGAAGCACAGACAGTGGGAGCTCTGCAACTTGATTGCATGGAAGACCAAGAAGTGACAATCATAAAGTAAATACATCCAATAACTGATCCGAATTTCTAACGGAGACAAATAAAGCAGAGATAGGGTCTCCTGAGTTACTGACTGTTTATACACAGTCACCTTAAAAGGCTTAAGAGATCAAATCCTAGGTATACCTGCCCTTGGACTAGTGAGTATGCTCCCTTTTGTGTACATAAAAAGTAAGCATTCCCACATGTATAGTGGTCAAAAAGGTTTAGAGATGACAGTTGAATGTCAATTGGGTTCACCACATTTATCCAGAATAACCAGGACAGGAGGCTGAGATTTCAGAAATATAGTTTATTCAATAGGTGCAAATGATTTAAAAAGACTGATCAAACAGAACGGTGACATGGGCAAAGGTTGAAGGACTGGACTTGATACAAATAACAGATTAAAAAGAGAAATTAAAGGCTCCAGACCAGTGGTTCTTAACCTTATTTGAGGTACTGAACCCTGCAAGCTTAATCAGTGCATTCTCCGAACCCTTCGTAATTGGAAAATTAAATATGATTTCTTCAAAACATAGGTATATATTTTGTTAGTGCACAAAATGAACCATGCATCAGTTGCACACAAAATCACTGTGTTCAAAGAACAAAAACAACCATGAAAAACAACAAAAACATAACTCAATGAATATTTACTGCAAATCAATGTGACTTCTGCTGTTGCCTTTCAGATACAAGTTCAGAAATGCGTGTCTTGACCTTGGCAAGTGCCACTCTCATATAATTTTCGCAAAAGTCTGTTCCTTTTCTTAATTTTTATGTCTACCATCCTTGAAAAGGATTGCTCGCAAAGATACGTTGTAACAAACGGTGTGAGTATCTCAAGGGCTTTCTTAGCAATAAGGGGGTATGGTACGATTTGGTGAGACCAAAACGTTGAGAGCGTTGTTGTTCTGAAGAGTTGCTGTTGAAGCTGGCTCTGCTGAATGACGTACAATCACAACAGCCACAAGTCGACTACTGAGCGCACCAAGTTCCCCTCAGCACAGATATCAAACCTAAGCAATGTGGCGTGATCATCTGCAGCCAATGACGGCCAAGCGGAGCGTGACGTCACGAATAATACGAGTGGGCTGATTTTATTTTGTGTAACACATTTTTACTTAGCAACTAAGTATTTGTAATCTGACAGGCGAAGCAAAATTGTGTGCTGCCAAATTGTGGGGAGCCAATTTTTTGACGGCCGACAAAAACGGCCAGACATTGCTAGTGTGAACCGGGCTATACTGTGTGTGTCCTGACCCCTGCCGAACCCCTGAGAGTGACTCACCGAACCCCTGGGGTTCGATCGAACCCAGGTTAAGAACCACTGCTCCAGACCCAATTGTCATGCCTTAAAACAAACACAGCACACTTTAAGAAACAACAAGGGATATAATACCACAAAATGACAAAAGAGGGCCTCTAGTTTATGGAGCCAATAACTCACCACTATTCAAGTCATTACGCCCGGTTTGCGTAGTACCAGTCAACCATATATATTGCACATTGCCATAAAACAAAACAAAATAAAACAAAACAAAGAAACCAATAATCAAACCAAATAATCAGAAAGAAACTAAATCTAAACAAGGCCAAATAATCTAAATTAAATCTAAATTTGGGAAAAAACAGTGACCGTGGCTTGACGACAAGTAAAGTATTATTCTTATTACTGGAGGAGATTACAGCGTGCATCCAGGGCGACGCTGACACCGTCACGCACACAGACACGGCTGCACGCTGGACTCTAAGGACAGAACTGCAGTTAATATTTGCGGAACGTTTTCTTCGTGATCTCCGTTATCATTACAGTGACCTCTGTTAAGCATGTTTGTTTATCCTTTAAGAGAAGATGAGCCGAACTCGGTTTTGGTCAATCAAGTATTTATTTAGGAAGCAATGAACAGGTTATTAATCAGCAAAACAATGGGCTTCCACACACTAGTTGTGTCAGGGCGCCACAAACATCCGGCGCCTGTCATTTTATAACAGTAGATCTTCGTTCCTCCTCCTCGGAAGTACGCAGGCGCAAGCCATCCTCCTGGCTTTTGGAATACGGAAGTAAACAGGGAGCCACTCCCAATGACTCTATAGTTGCTCGGCAACCTGTTCACTACATGAAAGGCCTTTACCCAGCAGATGCCATGAGGGCCAGACTGTTGTCTATTTGAGCAAAGAATATTATGTTTTCTGCTTCATCAAAACAATCCTGACTCTGTAAACATTCGGATCCTCGAAACCAAAGCAACGAAACAGAATTAAGTCAACAAAGTCACTCTGTCCAACCTCCAGAACTTATCAGACAGCTGCTCAAAATCTATGCGGGTTTAATGAACCCAAATGCTTTAATACTAAAATTAGAAATGAGAACATGTGAAAGATTCATTATTCACACCAAACAGCAACAGTTATTAAAATAATTTGTATGAAGGCATAATATCTAGTTAAAACTGTTCCTGTCCCAACCTATCTTTATTTGTTAAGAGTTCAGTCAGACAGAGAGAAACTAAAATATTGAAATCCTTACAAACCCTCTTTTCACACCTTTTAAATGGTGTGACCACTTACTGGGGATTTCATTTACCCCCCAACCTTCAGTGCAAAACCGTCCTCATCATCATCAGCATCTCCTTCGTCCTCAGCATCAGCTTCGCCAGCAGCATCACCATCACCAGCATCAGATCAGCTGGGGGAATAAGGCATGTTTTCCTTCATCAGAGCCGAGGTGAAAATTTAATCTTGCAATTTCAGAGTCTACAGCAATGTCATGTCATGGTACGTAGAGGTGGAGAGGGCACTGGTCACCCAGCCACCAGGGGCAGTTTGGTGTGGAAAAAAATGTCTTTCAAAAACTTTCTATCATAGTGCACACATCACCCTTTTCTGCCAGTAGCAGATCCAGGGCCATTCGGTTCTGTGTGACCACATAGGGGCGAGCTGTTCAGATTTCAGCTTCTTTCAGATCTACTCCAAAAACAAAATTATCATGAATTGTCAGTGAGGCTTTTTTCATAGTGGAGTTTAAGTGTCAATGATCTGGATCTTAGCCTTGTGAAGATCCTTTCGTGGAATTGATACTCGCCTACAGGCCAGGTGGTGAGCTTGCACTGTACAAGCCAGGCGTAGGGCGTATAGTTAGGGTGGAGGAGATGGAGTTGTCACCGGATGGGAGTGGGTTGTGGAGACATTGAGCCCAGATTCCAGAGATTGAAAGGAAAACAAACAGAAACGTGATTCATATACTGTGGTGCATAATTGAGATTAAAGTAGATTATATAAGTTTATAATTGAAAAGAAAGAAACAAATAATCAAACAAAACATACCCTCCTTTTGTTGTCAACAATTTCAATACAACTTTTGAGGAGTGGTCGGCCAAATCAGTGGACATTAAAAAATAAAAGATGGCAGAAGAGTGACAGAAATCTTTGGCATTTCATGAAATATTAAATGATCAACAAGCTGAATTTCAATAAGCAGCAGATATGAAGCTTTGACGTCAAACTGTCCTGTGATAAAACAGGAATCACATACAAAGGACAAATGTGTGAGAAATGCGATTCAATCAAACCGTTTCAGAGTTGACAGCTGAAACAGATCAAACAATTTAAAAGTTATTCTGCCACAATTTTCTTTCATGATAAAATAAAAACTAAAAGTAGAGCTTAATATCACCTTTCAAATTGAGAGCATTGGATGTTAAGATAATTTATAAAACAAAACAAAAATAAAAACCTGTCTTCCCTGAATTAAAAAATGAAAGGGTCCAAAATAAATTTAAATTATTGACATGGCATTCAATAAAGTGTGTAAAAAGAGGGGCTTGTATTATGGTTTGTGCTTTTCATTTAAGATGAAACACGCTATGAGTTAAAGTGTATTTGACCTCTGACCTTTAATTGAATTTAGATTTATTCTTCTTTAAAATGGTGAAAATATTTATTTAAACTTTGGAGGCCAAAACCTTTTTTCTTTCCTCTAATGGATAAGATATATTGGAAATATCTGAAACAACAAATTTGTGCCAAAACGTGTAATTTTAACAATTCTTTCGGAATTCTTTACTTCTGAATGAAGCAATAGTAAAAAAAAAACAAACAGATTAACAAACATAGAAACAACCAAGCCTCCTTGTGATCTCAATGCCAGTTGTAAGCTGTAAGGCTTCTGGCCTTCCCCAGATGGCTTTCCGACTCCCAAACACTCTTATCTCCCTCCTTTCATCCTCTTGTGCATGTACAAAATCTTTCTATTTCCACATCTCTTCCCCTACTTTCTCTACCACTCAAGTTTTACATTCAATTATCCATCTCAGAGCAAGATATCACTGGCCAGATTCATCTCGCTCCTATAGATCTTTCTTCTTCCTACACGCAACTTTATCTTTCTTGTCTTACTTCATCTCTCAAACCTTCAGTCAACATTCTTAATCTGTCTTTGGCAAGTCCTTTACACGTTTACCCCTCCCGTCCATACAACATACATCAGATGGCAGGCGCATACCACCTCTAGTCGAATTCCTATTTTTCTAGGAAAAAGTCATTTTCCTGTCAGTGTTTTCTCTCACAGTCAGTTTTTTCATCAAAACAATCCTGACTCTGTAGACATTCGGATCCTCGAAACCAAAGCAACGAAACAGAATGAAGTCAACAAAGTCACTCTGTCCAACCTCCAGAACTTATCAGACAGCATCTCGAAATCTATGCGGGTTTAATGAACCTAAGGGAATTACGCTTTAATACTAAAATTAGAAATGAGAACATGTGAAAGATTCATTATTCACACCAAACAGCAACGGATATTAAAATCATTTGTAGGATCATTTGAAGGCATAATATCTAGATAAAACTGTTCCTGTCCCAACCTATCTTTATTTTTTAAGAGTTCCGTCAGACACAGAGAGAAACAAAAATATTGAAATCCTTACACTTCAAGCAACTTACCGCAACAAACAATTTGCATCCACACCTTCTGCGCCCACTCTACACTTCCTCAAACACACACACAGGACCGACAGTGGGGAGAGAGAGGGGGAGAGCTACGGTGTCCCTAAATAGACTTCGCCGCAGCCTTTAGGCATCGCCGTCCTGTCAGGTAAATTAAAACATCCAGAACGACTTTATTAAGAATTGACCCCGTTACACATGTTTGAAGTGAAATAATTCATATTTAGTGGACAGGAGAACAAGAATATGATAACATGTACAAAATTAAAGAGAAAATGAAACTCCACTCAAAGTCTATAAGGTTGATTGTGACAGATTTCTTCTGAATGACTCGCCCTGTCCTCTTGGAGACGATTCCCCCAATCGGCTCTTGTTCCTCTTTCTGGGTTGATTCAAAAGAAGCATCTATAAAACACAGGAATCTGAGATAAGAGGTTGGATAGAAATAAAGTCTTTGATATATGATGTCTGTACAAGTGTCTGTTAAGTTAGGGCTGAAGATGTAAAAATTGGGAAATAAAGGAGAAAATGTCAGATAGTCTTGCCTTGTACAGGCAGCTTCCCAGTTAAAGATGTGAACACTGTAAACAGCAGGCCCTGTCACAAAGGTTTGGTGGATGCCCCCACATATGATCCTCAAGGCAGATCATCGAGTATCCAACTGTCACAGACACCTTTCCACCTGAAACATGAAATCAAGAGTCATCTCAAAAAGCATCTTGACTTTTGCAAACATCTCTAATGGAAAGAAAATGGTGATGGCCGCACCAGCAACCACACACGCTGAAACTCTGTAACATGGTGGTAACCTCTCTTAATTCCTAATTTGCTATGTTTGTTTCTCTTTGCACACACAACCACTTAATTTATTAAATAACTCGACACATTTTGGTTTCATACTAAATTCTTTTGTTTATTAAATATTTTTTTCTATGATAATTAATCAAGTTTTCTTTGACTTACCAGTTCGTTGGGGTTGCTGCTGGACTCATCAGCCAAAGGAGGCCCAGCTGCAGCAGACAACCTTAAATGGCTTAAAAGCACTAATTGGACTGCACCATGTCTTGTGTAATCATGGGGAGGCACATTATTTCCTAATTTCGATTTGTAGTTGTTAATCTTTGATTATTGTTTGATATTTATATTTAATTATTCCCCTTAGTTAATATTATATGGTCTAATACTAGGGTGTTATGTTGTGGCTGTAGTTTGTTTTCAATGTTAGTATGTCTAAGTCTATCCCCCTTTTTTGTTTTGAGTGGCTTGACCAGCCACCATATTTGTTCCTCTGGGACAGTTTTTGTAGTGCTGTTAACTGGTCTCAATCCCTTACTTGAGGTAAGTTTGATTCATTAACCTTTTTACTGGCCCAAGGTTTGTGAAGTTTATCTTTTGGCATTTTTGTTAATGGGAACAAAATTAAAAGACTATTGGTTCAAATAAACCATCTGTGGCTCTCTAGTCTTCCTGCTTGGTCCATGACAAAAATGCATGCTTTATTTATTAATAATACAGATAACTTTTAAAAAAACAATCTGATATGCAATATAAGATGTTTTGAATAGATACAGAGCAATACTAGAGGAGGAGTCAAAGGTAGGTTGAGTGTCCTTTTGCCACCACTGTGGAAGATTGCTGTAAAGCACAGCCATTCTCTGTGGTGAGAATATTAGCTTTAGATGAGGATTAATATGACAACAATTCATTGCAGTATAAATTAAACGAGAAGAGAAACAAACTAGACGAATGAGTCCATCTGAATTCTTTGTAAAGTGGTCTAGCTGAAAACCAACTGACTGTATTAAAATCTATTAACCCATAAGATTAACTTTTAAATCCTACTTAGTATTGGCCGAACCTACAGAATAATAATTTAAAAAGTAGTTTTACTGCTGTACACACATGTTACTGCATAGCTTATTCAGAGGACCACATACAAGTGCTGCAAGCTAGCTAAGTTACAGTTCTAAATCAGTCTGAGTTTGTTTAAAAGTAAGCAAAAAATGCAAGGCAGATCAAGTTTATGCCAAATTACCGAAGACTTGCTAATAAAATGCAGGTTTCTGATGGATAATCCTTGAAAATAAAGTCCGGAGTTTGCTTCAAGACTGTGTTCCACATGTGTCTGCTACAAATATAGAAGCATTACGTTTTTTCAGGACCTCTCTGTCGTTGATTCTGACATCACCCCCAGAATGCAATGCTGTTTACATTATATTGCAACGTTTTAAGGAAAACAGCAAGCTGCTCATTAATATTTCTCAGAATGCATTGTTTTCTACAGCACAGTGCCGTTTTAATGGAAAACAGAATGTAACTGTCAGAATTTGGCCGTTTTCTTACAACAATTCATAACAGTGTACCTTTAGTAGTGGTAAGGATGATAAATAATCAACAGTACCATACTCTGTTTACGTCCAGTACTTTGTTACTACAATATTTACTTTTAATCAATCTGATCGATCAATGGTTTTATGACATAATTCCATCAAATAGAAATATCCTAGTTGATGGTGTAAAATAATATATGGGCTCTATTGAAACTTATCAAAATCACATTTTGGATTGAAGACTGAAAGCAGCATGAGTTGGTAAGTGAATTTTGATCTCAACAATGCTAAAACTGTCTATAGTGGAACAATTAGTCAGATTATTTTCTTCGATAAAAGTAATAATACCTGCATGTAAAAAAATTATTACACTAAAACTTGCATTCAAATTTTTTTTGAAACATAAAGGAAATTTGCCAGTGAAATGTTGTTTAATGGAAATTAACATGTGTGCAGAATGATGGTCAAAGATCCAACAGTCCCATTTTAAAACACATTTAACTTTTAAACATGTGTGAATAAAAAATCCTGGATCGGCCCCCGTTCCAGATCCACACCAAAATGTAATTGGTTCTTCTTTACCCATACCACATCATTCATAACCCATCCAAACAGATAGGGGTGAACATATAACCTTCTTGGTGGAGGTAATGAATGCAGCATTAAAAATGTAAATCGTAAATAGATTTCTGTCTGAGATAAAGGGGAGTGGATGAATCAGATAATAGAAAATGTTAATCAAGTATGAGCACCCAAAAACTAAGTGCAGTGGTTAAGTTACTTTCCTCCACCAGTCAATATTGATTTTAACCCAAAAATAAATATTTAGTATTATAAGAATAAGAAGTCCTTTTATTAGTCCCGCAATGTGGAAATTTGCAATGTTACAGCAGCAAAAAGACATCAATTAAATAGCATGGTTACTTGTGTGAAGGAATATACAAAGGTATATAGAAAACATATAAATGTAATTAAACCGGTATATACAGTGTAAATAAATGTATTATGTCAGAATGTGTACAGTGAATGGATTGCACATAGATTTAATCAGTCAACTTGCCCATTGAAAAAAAGTATATATTTGACATCATTGTATTGTAGTTCAGTTGGTGGACAAACAGACAGTCTGTTTTAAATAATGTATTAAACAGTCGATTCATTTAACGATGTTCAATTGTGCTGTGGAACTGTAGCTCTCCTGTTCGTGGCAGATGCTGCCCTCTCATGGTTGCTAGATATTCTGCAGTCGGTGTGTTGGCTTCATTCCGTCAGTGGCTCTTTCATTATAATTCATAATAGTAGAGTAAGCACAGCATTCAACAGTGTCAGAGAATGAAGTACATCTACTCAAATACTGCACTTGTTGAGGTACTTTTACTTCAGTATTTTCACATTATAGGACACTACATAATACTTCCTCTCTGGAAACATATTACTTTCAATTCAAAATATTTATCTGATATGATGTGTTCAATACAGAATAATTTATTTTTAAGTTCTATTGGAGTGGGGTACAGGATAAAGTAGATCTAGACACTAGGTACTTTAAATATAAGAGCTGGAACTTTACTGAAGGTTACAAAAAGTTTGTTAAATCTTTTTGGATTTTTACCTAAATTAGATCAGATTAGTTTGGATAATCCACCTGAATTGCCTAGTTTATCTTGGTTAGATATTTTATTACCCTACTGTACTGTATCTGGTTTTATCCGATAATTGTCGTAATAAATGTCACATAATTGATCCTTGGGTTTAAAGTCTGATTCTTGCTACTAACTGAAGGTTGTGATTTAAATCTGAGCAGAAAACATTTGCCAAACAGCTAAAATACCTTAAAAATTTGAGATACAACAGTTATGTGCTATACCTCTTCACTGTACTTACACATTGTATACGTATCAAATTGATATGTATTGGACATGTTATATTGGTATTAATGATATTGTTTTAATACATTTCTTCCTATTCTTTGACCGACTTTATTTGTGGAACCACGAATGTGGTTAGTGAGTGAGTGTTGGTTCAAACTGTGTCAGCAGTCCAGTAAACACATTACATTCCTTTTCAGATTAAAAGTAGAAATTGTGATGTATGAATATCTGAAATGCCGTGTTCATTGAGCTCACATGCTTCTTGCTATAATCCCATTAACATTCCAAGCGCTCTTGCTCCTTAAAGAATCAGTTTAACCAAATCTATCTTACTCTTAGTGATGTCTGGCCATGCACATAACTCCAGACGTATGTGTTGAGGTCTCAAGATAAGATGCATGCTTCTGAGACTTCCGGAGTTTCCCCAATACAACAGAGATTCACTGTCTTGATTGTTTATTATCCTGCACATCGTTCAATAGAATATCTGTATCTCCATGATAAGACATTGTCCCAGCAGCATTGTGCTACTGTCCCAATACTGGTCAAACATACGACATACACTGAGAGCTACACCCAGGAGAGATGACATCTGTTGGGAGTTTTTATTTAGAACATGTGAACATTTTACTCTGTTCATAACCCTGGAATCAGAACTGGGATAGTTTCATTAAAGAAAGAGCCCATACCTTCTAATTTGTAAAATATGTAATACTACAATACATTGAGAGTGCTTGTTCAAGTGAAATGCAGTATGATATGAACAAAATAAATATCAAATCAAAGTGTTTGTCACATGCATCAAATTACTTGGAGTCATCCGAGCAGTGAATTTCGTATGACCTGGCCGGCAACATATAGTAACATATTACATAGTACAACAATTTTAATGAAGGGCTAGCAACGGTTTACAGGGTAAAGGAGTGAGGAATATTAAATAATATGCATATATGTGTGGTAAGTAGTAAGTGTAGTTGCATGAGTGGGGGACTAGAATGTATATGGTGATGGGGACTGTTCAGTGGGTCAGTGTTGCTGGTTCAGAAACCTTACGGCCTGGGGGAAAAAGCTGTTAATCTGGTAGTCCGTGCTCGGATGCTCCGGTATGCTCTACCAGCTGGCAGCAGTGTGAGAATTCCATAGCCTGGACACACACACACACATTTCCCGCTCCTGGTATTTCATGCTGGCCGGATACGATGATGATTTAACAAATTAACGTGAACGTGTGTTCACTGTTCGCGGAAAATAAACTCGACATGCACAACACTGTACACTGTACAGGGAATCGCTGCAGAGCTGCGGGTTGCTACGGCGAAAGAGCGATTTGTTTACTGTTCCACCGTTAAAGAGATGCGGACGTCAAACGTTAGTTCTGCCTCACACTCCCCTCCGGGTCGCGCGCCCCACCTGTTATGTCTTTGCGCCCCACCGGAGGGGTACGTCACACAGTTTGAGAATCACTGGCACAGAGTGAGTGGCGGTTAGACTTTTTTTTTTTTTTTTTCAAATTTAATTAAATTTTTCTTTTTTTAAATTATTTTTTTTCTTTTTTTAATTCAGAGCATGCCTTGCGGGCGATTGGCGGGTACCCTTCGGGCAACCAGGTGCCCACAGGGACCGTGCTGGCTACCTCTGATTTAGAGATATATGCAAAGACAGTGAGTGTCTGTGTATTCGTCAATGTATACATCCGCTGCAACACAGAACATCTGCCAATCTGTTGTTTCAAAGCAGTCCTGGGGAGTGGTAATGGATGAAGCGTTTAACTGCCCGAAAAACCGGTTTTTACTGGTTTAGGAGTTGTCTGTAGGTAGGGATGAGCATAATGGAGGTGATCCGACCAACAATAGAGACTGCCTCAGGGTGAGCATCCTGGCATGAATAACTTTTATTGTTGGTCAAATGCTTATATGTATAAATGTTTCTCAAAGTAATCAGGGTAAAAATCTTTAGATGTGTTGGTGCTTTCAGACTCCACAATAACTCACAATTAATGTGTCTCCAAATCAATTATTTTGCCTAAGAAAGAAATACTAATTATGTGTTTTTTCCCCCAGCTCTGTGTAATTCACAGGCCTCAACCCCCAGAACATTCAACATTTCATACTGAAAATACATTTTAACTGAGACAGTTTTTATGATTTAGTGTTCAAATACTTTTTGAAAAAAAAAATTGGGTAATAGAAAATCCAATGTCCTACTAGTAATATAATAAATTAGGGTTGTGGTCTGTGTATTATTCTAATTGTAAAAGATAGATTTAAAGGGGACATATTATGAAAATTCCACTTTTGTAGTGCTTCTACACGTTAATTTGGGTATCTGGCGTGTCTATCGTCCCAAAAACTCAAACAAAAGTCCCGCGATTTGTTGTGGTTCCTCTGTCAGAAACTATATGCTAGAGTGTGTCGAATGGGAATAGACTAGATTGTGACGTAACAGTTTATCTCCCCCCCCCCGGAGGCGGAGATCTGGCGGGGGGGGTGGGGGTGTTAGCTGGGGAGCTAGCCGAGGGGGGACGCTAACCAGCCGGGGAGCTGAGTGAGAGGCGGAGGAAACAGAGCCTGCGGTCGGGGTGAGTAACCTGCCACAGCCCCCTCCTCAGCTCCGGCTCGCTGGGTGATATCGCGAGCTGCTGGCTCCATGTCAGAGGCTCGCTTCTGGTGGACTTGTTGCTGTTTTTTAAGAGACCAGAGTAGGACCAGACCTCTCCAGGTCACTCCAGACGATCCAGGGAGCAATCATTTCAGACGTTTGTATTTTTACTCTTATCTAAAGTGTTTTTTTTCCCTTTTTTGGTAGGAGACTAGTTTTAATAATCGCTTGCAGTGTTGCCAACTTGGCGACTTTGTTGCTAAATCTGGTGACTTTCCAAATCCTACTAGCGACAAATCTACCGACTTTATCTGATGTTATATGAGACTTTCTCGTGTTTTTGCAGTTACTGTCCTCAACGAGCAGCGGGTGCTGCCGTGAGCCCCTCCGCCGACCCAAAGTACTCGCAGGCGGTCAGTCTCCCAGTAGCCTTGCACAGCAGTCCCAGGTGCAATCAGAGCCACGCTACGCGTCCACACTGCAAATGAATTGCTCATGCGCAAAGCGGCCGCTGATCCTGCCCTGGCTTACAGAGCGGGGTGTAGTGTTAATGTATCTTGACTGTCACTGGAAAACATGTGTCATTGAGTTCAGTGTCTTCATCGATGCAGAGTTAACATCGTGATGCATCTAAGCATCTAGACATTTCCACACCTCTAGTGTGGAATGTGGTGAAACTGAACCCCTTCAGGGCCCTGAAAAAACTAAACCAACTTTACAACAAACTTGCTCTGCCAGAGTCTCTCTTTTGGATCATTTTGCCGGTCCCAAACCCGGACTGAGGAGGGTCGGACGTAGAGCTAGCAATTCCACCCCACTTAACAGACCTTTGATTCAATTTGATATTCTAACATTTAACAATACAGGACAAAATGTATTCATGTATGTGTGTCTAGACACAGCATTAAAGTCATGACGTTATTTTGAGAAGCGATGGCCTATTTCAATGGCAGGATAAAAAATATAAAAAACAAGAATCAACAGAAGAATACGGAAGCGTATTGCATTCACGGTTTTTTTTCAATCAGCGAATACAATACGCTTCTGTAGAAGAAAGTTCATTTGTAGTTCTAAACATATTTAGGGTGTTTTTTTTCTCACTCTGCGTGTCCTACAGCGACCATTACAATTATGCAAATTAGGCGATGACTTAATTTAGCGACTTTTAGGAAAGCCAATAGCTACTTTCCTTGCTGAGGAGTTGGCAACACTGCCCGCCTGGGTACCGAGGGGTAAAGTCACCGCAGAGTAGTCTCTGGCGGTGTTTGAGATCTCCTCTGATCATTTATTGCATGCTTCCTTTTCTTTCTTTCTTTCTTTTCTCGTTCATGTTATATATTTATATATATATATACATTCTGTGACCTAGATAGTGTGGTCGCATCTCGACACACACACACACACACACTAGGTATTGCATGTGTGATAAATGCTGTTGCTGCTATCTTTGATATAGTGGAGTTTGGTTGGAATAATAATCATTTATTGATATTAATGATATCTTATTATTCTTGATTGATAATTTTATTGTTTGTCAAATTATTTCATTATTCTTTATTGATAGCCTTATCATTTTTAATTAGTAGTTGTAGTATTCTAAATTAAAATGTATTGTTTTTCATTCTTAATCTTTATCATTTTTAATAAATACTTATTTAAAAAAATGTTTATTATTTAATAATTTATGATATTTAATAAATTAGCCAACATTAACAAGTTGCACGAGAAGATGTTTAAAGATAATGATTCCCCCAACCCCAAAAAAAAAAAATCCAATGCCCCATGTTAAAAAAAAGAAGAAACAAAAGAGCTTTATATTTGATAGTCCATAATATTAATACCAGATTTTCTCCTGTGTATTTCCCTGGAAAGGTCTTTGTTTTTTGAGGCAGTCTAGACCCGCCAAGACCCCTCGGTTTCTTTGACACTCTGCTGCTGCTTACACTTTTGATTTGAGAGTATGAGATTGTAAATACGAGAAGGGTGATTTCAGTGCCAGCTTTGTGACCTGTCAACATCTGTCATAGTGGAACTTGCATTTTAATACAACTCATGTCAAAGTTGATAGTCTCCTGCAACTCTCTCTACAGTAATCTTCTGGCAAGCTTTGATGAAACTAACTCCTCTCACACCTGTGCTTCTCCAGGGACCGGCTCCAGTATCCTCTCTGCCCTGCAGGACTTGCCAGTGGCGTTCTGGCCCTGCAGATCCAAGATTTGGAAACATCTGCAGGTTCTCTGTGTGCTGCACTGGGTCACCAGCTTCCTTGCCATGGGTAAATGTGTTTGTGTGTGGGTGCTCATTTCACTTAGGCTGTAAGCAGGCTCATGTCAGAGTTGATAGACTCTCACATGAAACAGGGAATTTATTATAAAACATTGAATTTATACTTAAAGGTGACATATTATGAAAATTCCACTTTTGTAGTGCTTCTACACGTTAATTTGGGTATCTGGCATGTCTACCGTCCCAAAAACTCTGGAAAAAAAACAACTCCCGCGATTTGTTGTGGTTCATCTATGTCAGAAACGATACTCTAGATGGCGTCGAATGGGATTACGATTAGTCACAATATACCCATGTAGGGAGTCTCGCTACATGGCCTTGGACCACCATCGCCATCATCACCACCGGAGCCAGAGTTAGCTCGAGGCACTCAAAACAGGTCAATCTGATGAGGGCTGCTTTAGACAGGGTAAAAAGGGTGCTGTTTTAAATGATCCTTGTGGTATTTTGACCAAAATATGTTTCAGACATTTCATTAAGACCCCAATGAACCATATCAACTGCAGTAAAATGGGCATAATATGTCACCTTTTAAAGTTGGCTCTGCAGTTGCAGACTCACTGAGGTGGACATATGGTTTTATGGCTGCTCCATCTTCAGGACCTACTGGTTTTCGTGCACCTCTTGGTTTAGTGACCA
The DNA here is from genome assembly GCF_963576545.1 of Limanda limanda. NCBI lineage: Eukaryota > Metazoa > Chordata > Actinopteri > Pleuronectiformes > Pleuronectidae > Limanda > Limanda limanda. The sequence goes on from NC_083649.1 coordinate 22,745,661, forward strand.
AGTGTCTCGGAGCAGGACTCGTACACATACTGTCCATTGGCAGATTGAGGAATCGAACAGGTTACTCTCTGTGTACCCTTGTCTGCTGTGGCACATACGTGAGCAGAGATAAAGAGTCACAGCTTGATAGTTAACAGGTATTACCAGCATCAGCCCGGTGCTGGGTTATTTTCAGTGAGCACATATGGGATTAGAAGAGTGCTTTCCTGGAGGGGGGGATCTTCTTAGTCATGGCTCTCTCAGTGGTGCGAGCTTGACCGTAGCTTCAGCAGCTCTTAATGTGTACGTTACTTTGTGCTCCCTCTCTGCACATGCACTGTCTCCTCATATGTAGCTGCGTCGTTTTATGGGCCGGTGACTGAAAAGAGCTGGTGAGTAGCTGAAGCTCCTGCATGTGTGGCTGACTCGTACGCTTATGCAGCTTGGTCACCCTGTTTGACACAGTTTTTCTTGGAAATCATCACTGGGTTGGTTTAACTGCATTTTAACGTCACCTCCGTCACTCTCATCGATTTAAGCTCCTGCAACTCTCTCTACAGTAATCTTCTGGAAAGCTATGATGAAACTAACCCTCCTCTCACACCTGTGCTTCTCCAGGGACTGGCAGTATCCTCTCTGCCCTGCAGGACCTGCCAGTGGCGTTCTGGCCCTGCAGATCCAAGATGGAGAAACATCTGCAGGTCATCTCTGTGCTGCAGTGGGTCATCAGCTTCCTCGCCTTGGGTAAATGTGTTTGTGTGTGGGCGTTTGCATTTCCCTTAAGCTGTAAGAAGCCTAGAGACCCAGTGGAGTGAGCTTGTAGACTCATTAGGCTCATGGGGCTCCAGTGTGCTTCTCCGACTCCGTCGCGCATGGATCCTACGGACTCTATTTCATTCATGCTTCCCCGACCACTGTTTGTGCTGAAACAATTCCCAGCCAGAACAGTAGGTGGCGCAACGGAAGACGAGCTCAGAGAAGCCTACCTCATTTGTGCGTAGAAGAAGTCCATGTTTGTTTGTTCACCTCCTCCCGGCTTTCCTCCCACACAGTTAACGATGGCAACTAACAGAACTAAATAAAGTGACACACAGCGGGTCAAAATGCTTATGTTATCGTTTCTTAGCGCAGCGGTTTCCCGGTCTTGTTTCCGAACTGCGTTGCTAATTCCACCGCTTGAAGCTACACGGAGGCAGCTAGCTTCCCCTCCAGCTTCCACACACAGTCTCCCGATACTAACTACTGCCCAGTGTTTGCTTTTAACCTGATGGTATTTGAGAAACGGTGTCATGATAGCTGTGAAATTTAAAGTCGTGACAGCAGGTTTTTGAGCTGTTACCATCGCAGTTAGCATGGTGGCTAGCACGCCAGCGTCGTTATGACAGGGCGTTATGACCGTATGTGACCGTACACACATGCCGTCAGTTCTCTAACCAGCCACCGTCAGACGGACAACTCTGCTGGCTTAACACACTTGTTACATTAATCGTAGTTGTGTTTGGGTTTATTGTGATATAGGGAATGAAACAGGAAGTTTGAGGTCGGGAAATGGTGTCGTTCGGAAATTCTGACGTTAGCGGACCAATCACAGCCAAGGGCTATCCGTAGGCTCTCCGCCATGCCGACGTGTAGTTCAGAGGTGCACGAAAAGCTCTCCGAGGCGCTCAGAGAGGGCGTTTCTCTGTCCGTTTCAGTCAAAACGGAGAAGCATATATCGGCTTTAAGGGGCACACACGTGACCTCTGGGCCTTGATAAAGGTTTGGCCTTGAACAGAATATTTAAGCCATTTTAAAACTTTAAACTAAATGTATTTTTTTGTATTTTCTTCTTATCCTCTCCACCCAGGTGCTGCCTGCACTGTGCTGCTGATCTACACATTCTGCACTGATTGCTGGCTTATCGCTGCCATTTACACGGCCTGGCTCATCTGTGATTAGAACACCCCAACGCGAGGCAATGCATTTAAAGATTAGACCTTTTTTTTAATTGTATCCCCTTTGTGAGGAGAACTGATCTGTGAAAATGTGCAGGCACAATGCATGACAAGCTGTCAGTCAGATTTTTCTCAGTCAGTTGGATGATGCACTTTTGGTGAGCTTCATACAAAGGAAGCAGGGGGTTTATACATGTAACTGCAGAGCTGAAAACAATTGAAAATGTATCAACAATTGATTGATGGTTCATGTATTTTTTCAAACAGAAATGATAAACACTGTTTATAGCCTCAATTGCTTATTATCTTGTTATACCGTTGGTTATATATTGTAGTTTTGATTATATGGAGGGAATCTCTTTGAGGCCAGTTTAGACAACAGGAACTATCACAGCCACCAGAAACTGCTCCAATGTGGAAATTGAAATAGGGAAATCATTCTTTAGAGTTATCGGTTTATATCTTCATTTAGTTTGAGAATTTCCTCTGCACTTAGTGACCCCTTAATATTGCTTTCCTCAGTTAGATAAACTCCAACTGAGTTTCAGTTTATAATGATATAATATTGATGCATAATATACTGTATATGTTATATAATATAAATGCTGAAACCAGTACAATCACAGAGGCTAAAAACTGTTTAGGACATGCATTTGGGTATTAAGATTGTATTAAGACAAAAAAAAATTTAAATAATCGTTTTTGTCCTCAGGTGGAAGGAGGTCGTCCTGGGTGAGGAACTGGACAGTGTGGACATATTTCTGAGACTACTTCCCAATCAGGGTCAGTTTCTTGGCTAATTCTCCAGCCCCAGTCTTCATTGGCAGAACAGAGGCGCCAGGATTTCCGTCATTCACAAACTATGAAATGTGCTTGACTCATGAGCATAATGTGTGCCATTAAGCAAGCTCCTCATTTTCCAGCCGTGCAAAGCTTTAACATTACATAACGTTATCAGGGCTAAACTGAATGTTTTTGATGATGGTTCAACAAAATAAGGCCCAACCACTTCGTTCCACCCAGTTTCATCCTGTAGTTTTGGCATACTCTTACTTACGATCAAACAATCTAAGAGACAGGGGTGAAAACATAACCTCTGAACATAACAGCTCATCCCTGAAAGTGTAGTCGCCGACAAGAGTTAATCCATGTGTAATCATTTATTTGATCTAATGAGCCTTCCTCTGGTAGGTGGTCACACTTTCATTTGGACTTCCAAGAAGCCAAACATAATATATATTTTTTTTTTTACAGCTTTATTGTATTTTCACTCTGCATATATTAGAGCTTAGACATAAGTTCAACAGATTATCTATTTGGCTGCAATATTGATCATAAATAATGATCTCCTAAATGTAGACATTTTTGCTTTTGTCATTTTTATTTATTGACAAAGGCAGAAAACAACACACTTCAAGTATAGTATATATTACTATACACTTTGCAAACTGCACTGCTTCTGCCCTCTTGCCTTTGAGCCATATTTCTTACTGAGATGTCTCCTATCTGCTCTGTGAGCACTGTGTGCCTCACTTTGAGATCAGCTTCTCACTTGGTCGTCTTTGTGCCGTTGTCTTTCAGCTCATTAAAACCCACAACCTGCTGCCCAGCCGGAACTACATATTTGGCTACCACCCTCACGGCATCCTGTGTTTCGGCGCTTTCTGCAACTTTGGGACCGAGGCCACTGGCTTCTCCAAGAAATTCCCGGGCATCAAGCCCTCCCTGGCGACGCTAGCAGGAAATTTCCGCGTGTCTGTGCTTCGAGACTACCTGATGTCTGGAGGTGAGACGCTTTGAGAAGCCGTGGGGTCTCTTTTGGACTCTTGAAACGTCTGGTAGCGGTGGTAACTGTATCTGAAACAGAGCTGACCTTTGTCCTATTGCACAGTTGATATGGCTTCTGTTTACTTGGATGTGCTGGATTTAGCTGATTTGATAGGTCTATGTTCTGTTCTAAGAAGCTGTTTGCTGGTTACGTTACATCCTCTCCTAGGTTACTGTAGGCAGTGTTGGGAAGGATACTTTCAAAACGTATTCCGTTACAGAATACAGAATACATGCACAAAAATGTAATCTGTAACGTATTCCATTACATTAACTAATCTGAGTAACGTATTCTGAATACTTGGAATACTTCCGGTTTGTATTGCATTTTTTAAGTGTATGATTGCGGCGTTGTTATAGTCAGGGGAGCAGCAGCAGTTTAAACTCTCTCTCCACCGATGCTGCGGGCCCGCTGGATGTCCGGCTCCCATCCACTCCCACCTCTGTGCCGGTCCCACCGGAGGCTGAACCCCCCCTGCGCCAAGGCTGCCTCGCGCCGTGCAGCGATCGTTTCGGCATCGGGTCTATTTTTTGCGCTTGACCCGAGCGTATCGCTCCAGGAAACACACTGAAAAATGATTTTAAACGATATTGATGACATATTTTATATGATATAAATGATAAAGCATGCATCCCATAGTTTGTATTCCCCTTCTGTTGTCCTGGAGTTTTAAATTTACCAATTTGACCGATCACATTATTAAATGCCCCCCTCCATACAGACACACAAGCAGTCATAAAGATAAAAAGAGAGGGGGGGGGCGGAGAACACGTAATTTACCCTCGACACCCGACATTGAACGGAGCAAACAGCGGAGAAGTTCTTGAAGATGGATGACATTAAATTGGGACGCTGTTGCAGTTAATGTTGGAGCAACAAGTGACTATATGCTTTTATACTTCTGGGTCAACGGGTGATATTATTTTAGCGGCGCTTCAGCGTCCGGTGTGAACCCGGCGTGCCTCGCTGTCCTCCTGCAGAGCCATGACAGCGGAGCTCTGGGAGCGCAGGTCGGTCTTCTCTCACCAGGTGCTGGAAGGGCAGCTTGCGGATCAGCAGCTCCGTAGATTTCTGGTAGTGACGGAACTCTCTCAGAGCCAAGGTCCCGGGCCTGTAACGGTCCCGAGCCGGTCGCGGTGAGGCTTCTTCACGCCGCCGGGGTCCGGGCGCTCTTACGGCAGCCCTGGTCTCCAGCTGCTTCCTGGGGGCTTTGCCTCCGGTGGATTTACGAGACAGTGATTAAACTCGTGAAACAGAGAAGTACCGTCATGTAATCCACTGATTTCAACAATGTAACTGTATTCTGAATACCATCTATTTAATTTGTAACTGTAACGGAATACAGTTACTCATAATTTGTATTCTAAATACGTAACGCCGTTACATGTATTCCGTTACTCCCCAACACTGACTGTAGGCCATCGCCCATGTTGCTTCAAAAGGCTTCACTGGCACATAAGTTATTGTTGTTGATAAGTTAGTTCTCTGTCATCTTTTTGTGGTAATGAGTCGTGCATCAGTCTTATCAACAAAACTTCTGCTGTTTTAAAAAACAAAAACAACAGAGGTTGTTTTTTGGGCTGCAGTAAGTTCTTATGAAGGTTGGTTAAATTCTGCTCAGATTAGACACTAAGTAAAGTCCAAAGCACTAAAGGCCAATTTATGCCTCTCCGTTGTTTCTATTACGGACAGATAAGACCGCCCTATCCGTCGTGAAACGCCCTCTCCGAGGGCTTCGGACAGCTTTTCGTACACGTCTGATTTTTCTAACTATCCGTCTTCATGTTGGAGACCCGACGGACCGCTCTTGGCTGTGATTGGTCCGCGAACGACATCATTTCCGTATGACGTCATTTCCGTATTTCCGGACCTCAAACTTCCTGTTTACATGTAGCAACAAACACGAACACAACTATGATTCTACGATTAATGTGACGTGTGTGTTAAGCCAGCGGAGTTGTCCGGCTGACGGTGGCTCGTTAGAGCACTGAGGGCATGTGTGCACGGTCACATACGGTTATAACGAGCTTTCATAACGGCGCTAGCAGGCTAGGCTAGCGGGCTAGGCTAGCCACCATGCTAACTGCGGTGGTAACAGTGCAAGAACCCGCCGTCACGACTTTAATTCCACTTCTATCATGACACTGTTTCTATAATACCGTCAGGTTAGAAGCAAACACTGGATAGTAGTAGTTAGTGTCGGGAGTCCCTGCTGACTGTGTGTGGAAGCTGGGGGGAGCTAGGTCCGTGTAGCTTCTAGCTACATGTAGCCTCAAGCAGATTCAAGCTGTGGAATCAGCAACACAGTTCGGAAACAAGACCGGGGAACCGCTGCGCTAAGAAACGATTACATCAGCATCTTGACACGCTGGGTGTCACTTTATTTAGTTCTGTTAGTTGCCATGGTTCAGTGTGTGGGACGCAAGCTAACATGTAAACAGAGACACGTGGACTTCTTCTTCCCAAATGGGGTAGGCTTCTCTGAGCTCGTCTTCCGTTGCGCCACCTTTGGGTTTGGCGGTGAATTTTTTCCGCGTAGACTGACGGAGAAGTAAAAATCAAAAAGACTCTTTGTCCACCGCTGAGACCTCTCCGAGAAACGGACACGTAGTAGTATATAAGAGCCTTTAGAATTATAATATTGACTGCCTTTATAGGTAGACATACAAAAACTAGCACTTGCACAGTTTTACAAATGTGCATCTGCTGTGTGATCAGGAGGATAAAACCTGGTTTGAGAAGCCATGTGGTTCCTTGACTGCAATTTTTTTAACTTTTTCTCCTGCAAATTCAGGGAAGATTTGAGATTTTCCTGAAAGATCTTAACACAAATGTCAGGGATTATCTGATTTTGGATTTTTTATGATATAAAATTTGGAAAATATATGTTTTTTCTCAAAATATTGCATCACTCCATCAGCCATAGCCTTTAGGGTTATTAACCTACAACGTCCCATATATGCTGTTGTATAAAGGGAACAGATCTACTATTATAATAAATTTGTCTTTTGAGCCTATTTACTGCAATTTCAATGATCTCTTCGTTTGTCCCTCTCAGGTATCTGTCCAGTGAACAGGAACTCCATCGACTACCTGCTGACTCATAACGGGACAGGAAACGCTGTGATTATCGTTGTCGGAGGTGCAGCAGAGTCTCTGCACTGTACACAGGGCATGAACATTGTCCACCTGAAGAACCGTAGAGGCTTCGTGAGGCTGGCCCTGCAGAAAGGGTGAGCTGGCAGCACAACATGCAAACACAAGGGCACGTGCGGATTAAATATAACTCTCAGGGCTGTAGTGAGTTATTGGAATAATTATAACCCCAGACTTATTACACCCAGAAAGGTTGACATTACCTCACAGAGAACACTTACACATTTCTATGAAATTGCAGTGTTTCCCCTCATGAAGCCTTGAGCACCTCGTGGCATGCCGTGCCCTTTTTGTATGACATCATGTCATACAAAATTAGAGGGAGCTGATTATTATAAGCAGTAGGCCTATATAGACCAGTAAGATATACTATGGGCTACATCATATCGGTTCATGTCGGGTCAATAACTCTGTACGGTCCCGTTAGCATCGCTATTACTGCTGATATTATGCCTGCGAGCTAGCGGAGCTAAGCTTACCAGCCATGATGGGTGGACCGGATCATGTCGGTTCATGTCGGGTCAATAACTCCGTACAGTCCCGTTAGCATCGCTATTACTGCTGCCATCATGCCTGCGGGCTAGCCGAGCTAAGCTAACAAGCCAGGTACAGGTACCTGCGAATCACTGCAAACAGATAAATACAATACTAAACTTGACTCACCATAGAAACGGGAGCGCAGACGTCTTTAGCTTCTCTGTCAGGAGAACAAGCAGAACTTCAAAACGTATAAATCATCCAATATGTGAGTGAAACCTCCACAGACTCGGGTCGTGTTCACTGACGGGGGATAGCCTGTTAGCCTGTTAGCTCAGGTGAAGCCGAGCAGGCAACAGGCTAAGGCGCTGGAGTCGCGTTTCGCATTATTCGAGTCGAGTTGTTAGGCAGATTTCGCTGGGCACATCTGAAAGTGCCCAATCTCCCAATGTTAACTTTGGCCTGTGTGGTTCACGCTCATTGGTGTTTCCAAGGCAACAAGTCTTAAGCTTGCGCCGTCCATAGACGGACAGCAAGGGAGCAGCATTTCACAGAGCAAGCACACAGACAGAAACACACACACGAATCAAATTACTCCAAAACAAGACTATAATGCTTGTGAGTCAAGTTTATTCTCACACACATTCACGCTACTTTGCATATAAAATAAAGTATATTTTACCACAAAGTACAGATGTATTTAGCTTTCTGCACAACAGCGCCATCTGGTGGGGCAGTGCCCCTAATGTAGAAACGTCACTGATCACAGCGGACATTTAGGCATAGTGGTGAGTATATAATGTGTGAACTATCCCTTTAAAGGTTACGTGGCAGACCCAAACACGCCAGATTCCCTTTCAGATATTGCTGAGGATTATCACTGGGTGCACCTTGTCCATAGAAGCTTAGAGTTTGCTAGAAAAGACATGTTATGCACAGTGGCGGCTGGTGAAATTTTTTTGGGGGGGGGCGCACTTGGGCGGCGCGGTTTAAATAGCCCACCGCAATGAGAGAAAAAAAACTCCGGGGTGCTCCGGTCCTGTGCTCCGGTCCGGACGTCCCCGGGGACGTGCACCTCCCCGGGGACGTCCCGGTCCCCGGGGAGGTGCTCCGGTGCTCCGGGAGGTGCTCCGGTCCTGGTCCCGGTCCCCGGTCGGAGACCGGGTCGTCCCGGTCTCCGGAGCACCGGAGGGAGGTGCACCTGGGGAGGTGCTCCGGTGCTCCGGGAGGTGCTCCGGTCGCCGGGTCGTCCCGGTCTCCGGAGCACCGGAGGGAGGTGCACCTGGGGAGGTGCTCCGGTGCTCCGGGAGGTGCTCCGGTCGCCGGGTCGTCCCGGTCTCCGGAGCACCGGAGGGAGGTGCACCTGGGGAGGTGCTCCGGTGCTCCGGGAGGTGCTCCGGTCGCCGGGACGTCCCCGGGGACGGTCACGGTCCCCGGGGAGGTGCTCCTGTGCTCCGGGAGGTGCTCCGGTCCCGGTCCCAGAGGAGCACGTCCCCATGCACGTTAACATGTGGTTAAAAATTTCAGCTGATTATTACTGATCGATAAAACTACACACACGACACATTAAACAACAATGATTCTATCTGTCCACTGTCTGTCCTCTACCTGTCTCACTCAGTGCTCCGGGACCGGAGCTGCACCTCCGTGCAGATTAAAAGTATCTGCTAACTATGCAGCTCCTGTAGATCAGTGATAAGGTCTCTGATTGGACAGTCCTGTCAGCATGATGTATAAGAAACCCTTTCATTGGCTGTAGGCGCAATCGAGTGCGCCCATGGCTCGAACTGTCATCCGCCATTGAAAAGCTGTCCTTGCTCAAATGTTCCTGCCCCTTTTGTTGGCTTCCATAGACTTCCACTTGCCCGGCGCCCACAGGGAGGAGTGGCTTCTCTCTCAGTGATAATGAATGGCAAATATATTACCAAATATAATATATTAAGTGGTTTTTGACAGGGGCTTACGGTCTCCGGCACACATTTAACGCTTTAAAACAGTACATTTCTTATTAAATTATTTGATATATAATGTTTTTTGACATGTCATTTTTTTTTTTTTTTTTTTTTTTTCATCTCAAAATTGTAGGGTGGGCGGCGCCCCAGCGCCCTGTATGACGAACCGCCACTGGTTATGCAGAACTTCACTCATAACAACCAGGTTAGCATTCCAGCTGAAATAAGCCCAGACTGTGAATTGAGGTCACTTTATGTTCGCCTTATAGAGCTTTTACAGTTTTGGTGTAATGCTATGTGATTTGGAAACCAGATGTCAAATAGGACGAAACTCCTGACTTGCATCCCACAAGGGGAAAGGAAACAAAATTTTTTTTATGCTTCATAAAATTATTTCATAATAATTATCTTATCCTGTGTTTAGGGTACTGACAGTTTTGGCTCTTAAGACGTTGAATCCCCACAATCCAGAGACAGTAAAAATCACCCCCAAATGTAACCTTTTTGATGAGGGTTGTCTGATGCTACCTTTAAAAGTTTTGAAGTGCTAGTTTTGGAAATGGTGCTGCGGTTAATTTCAACATTATGAAAAACAAAACTTTTCAAGGTTCAACTTTCTCTGTAAAAAATTATTTTATGATTGGCTGCAGATGTAGGCTGATAACAAATCCAGAGAGATTCCTGATTACACAATACCTTTTAGCATTATTGACCTGCCTCCTTCATTCTTAGTTCAATCAATCAAACTCAATCAGTCTTTGTTTATATGGCCCCTATCATGCAGGTTAGTGCTGTTCAATGATTGACTATATGATAATAAGACAGACAAAAGATGAATAGAAACGATGAAAACAATTAAAAACTATTTGAGACTGAGGCAAGCCGGGAATTTTTTTATAAAAAAATCAATTATTTAAGAAACAAAAAGAAAAGAAGAAAAACAAATAAAATAAAGTAATAAAAGCTGAGATTAAAGAGATATAGTAGATGATGACAAAAGCATAATGAATATTAAAATAAATAATCCAACTAAAAATGTCTAAAAGATCATTCTTAGTCTGGGCAAGATAGTGAAACCCAAAATTGCCTGTGCCGACCATGTATGAATAGAAAAAAGAACCGCACATAGAAGCGCTGTGTGAATATGTGCGTGATTGTGTCAGTGCACTATATAAATGCAGTCTATTAACCATTCCCCTCAGGTCTGACCTGGTTCCAGTCTATTCCTTCGGAGAGAACGATGCCTACAAGCAGGTGATCTTTGAAGAGGGAACCTACTGGAGATATCTCCAGAAGAAACTCCAGAAGATCATAGGCTTTGCCCCGTGTCTTTTCCATGGATGTGGCCTCTTCTTTGGAAACTCCTGGGGCATCGTGCCTTTTTGCAACCCAATCACCACCATCGGTAAGTTTGTCTGCTGCTGTTTGGTTTAATTGTTTGGTCAGATTTAAACAGCACAGATAAACTGAACAGCCACTGTCAATATTTGCTTATTTCAGCCACCAGGGTGCATTTATGGTTAACACTTGTTCAAACATTTTCAGCCTTTTTATGTTGGATTTGTTTCATTCACTTCTGCATGTTTTTTTATAGTTGGGGAGCCGATCACAGTGCCAAAAATTGAGGATCCAACTGAAGAGATGGTGGATCTCTACCATGCAATGTACATCAGGTCTCTCCAGTGCCTTTTTGACAAGTACAAGACCCGTTTTGGTGTAGTGAGTGATGTCCTGCACATCCAATGAAAGGATGGAGTGAGAGGAGGAGGTGGGGGTCTCCTGTTGGAGCTCTGAACTTTTGCCGCATCAACAGACCCCTCTGCTCCCTTGCCCTGAACCTCCCCGTGGTGATCGGGTTGGATCGTCTCTGGACTGCTAACTCTACAGACGAGCATGTTTGACACAGAAACCTTTGCTCTCTGCATTCTCTCTCACACGCACACACATAAGCACAATTTTGTCTCAGGAAATGGCAGGTTTGAAGAATAGACACCTAACCCTGCTGCTGTTTCAACTACCTTGGTTGGGCAAGGTTACACTAAGTGTGCCTTTTTTTACTATTTCCATTTTAGTCAGTGACGGCTTAGTGCTTTGGGTGTTTTCTCGGTGCAGGGGAACTCCATTTCACTCATGTGTTCATATAATTTCCCCTACACTCTTGAAGTCCATGTCATATGCCAAATGCACAAGCTATGCAATAGGAGGGTACCACTTTATTTTTGGGACAATGACCCCCAAAGGTTAATTGAGCCAAAGACCTATATTGACCCCCCACACACACATACTTGAATTTCTACTGTGTGGAGGAATTCTGCACAGCAGCTTCATATTTGTAAGTCCCCATCATTGTACAGTGCCATAAAGTTTTAATTGTATTAGAACTCTTTAAATTAATATTTCTGATGCACTTTTTGTATTCGTGACTATCTTATGAGGCTTTTGGTCTCAAGAAAAGAGGCCTTCGATATGAGAATAATTTCCAAGATGGTCATTGTGCTTGTTGGCTGGATTTCCCTCTTCTTGTTCCACTGGGGTGTAGATCTGTGCTGTCTATGCAGTCTCTGTGGTCAGGAGTGGTTGGCAAACTTGGCTTCGGGTTTTAACTGCTGTTGAAGAAGGTAAAGATGCTCTGTGGATGAATGTGTTGAGCACATCGCTTTGTTATCATTCCATGGGTGAAGACTGAAGAGCAAGGGGGATAATGTCTTATTGCTGGGTGTAAGTCACTTGTAATTGTATCAAATAATAATATTATAATAGAGGATCTATCCTCCGAAAGTTGCGCACTAATTATAGGTTTGTTTTAAAGAGCAATTTCCCCTGTTCTCACCATTTTGCCTTCTTATAAAGAGCAGTTTAATCCGTATGCTGCAATTGTGCGAGCAATAAACACAATGAGATCTGTCTGTGATGAATGCCATCATCTGCCTGCCGATATTTAAATTAAACTTTTGTACAAAGGAGGTGTCTTGTCTTGTCTCTAGACGCTCTGACGCTGCATCGTTTTTCATGTATTCACTTCTGAGGACATCACTGAACTTTGATAGTGCGAGGTCACTATTTGACAAAACAGTGATTTTCATGTATAAATGTACCTTTTAGTAGTTGAAAGGTTGATAAATAATCGACAGGACCATACACTGTATTCGTCCAGTACTTTGTTACTACAATATTTACTTTTAATCAATCTGATCAGTCAATGGTTTTATGACTACATCATTCCATTGAATAGAAATATCCTAGTTGATAGTGTAAATATTTGGTGTCTATTGAAACCTTTCCAAATCACATTTTGGATCGCGGACTGTAAGCAGGTTCAGTTGATAAGTGAATTTTGATCTCAACAATAATAAAACTGTCTATAGTGGAAAATTAAGTCAGATTATTTTCCTAGATAAAAGGAATAATTCCTGAATGTAAAAAAAATATTACAATAAAATCTTGCATTCAAATTTTTATTGAAACATAAAGGACATTTGCCACTGAAATGTTGTTCAATGGAAATGAACAAATGTGCAGAATGATGTTCAAAGTCAAAGGTCCAAAAGTCCCAATTTTAAACATTTAAATTCACTGGATCTGGATTTTTATTTGGATCTGCGACAAAGGTCGACACAACCCTGAACATGTGTGAATACAAATCCTGGATCGGCCCCCCGTTCCAGATCCACACCAACATGAAATTGGTTCTTCTTTACCCATACCGCATTAAAAATGTAAAACGTAAAAAGATTTCTGTCTGAGATTAAGGGGAGTGGATGAATCAGGTAAGAGTCGATGTTAATATTCAAGTATGAGCATCCAAAAACTAAGGGTAGTGGTTAAGTTACTTTCCTCCACCAGTCAATATTGATTTTAATCCAAAAAGAAATATTAAATATATCAAGAATAAGAAGAATAAGAAGTCCTTTATTAGTCCCGCAATGTAGAACATTTGCAATGTTACAGCAGCAAAATTACATCAAATAAATAGCATGCAGTACTTGGGTAAAGAAATATAAAAAAGTATATAGAAATAGAGAGAACATATAAATGTAATTAAACCGGTATATACAGTGCAAAGAAATTTGTCAGAATATGTACAGTGAATGGATTGCACATAGATTTTATCAGACAACTTGCCCATTGAAAAAAACTTATACTTGACAATGTGTTGTAGTCCAGTTGGTGGACAAAGAGACAGCCTGTTTTAAACAATGTATGAAACAGTCGATTAATTTAAAGATGTTCAATTGTGCTGTGGAACTGTAGCTCTCCTGTTCGTGGCGGATGCTGCCCTCTCATGGTTGCTAGATATTCTGCAGTCGTTCGCTTCATTCCGTCAGTGCCTCTTTCAATATAATTCATAATAGTAGAGTAAGCACAGCATTGAACAGTGTCAGAGAATGAAGTACATCTACTAAAATACTGCACTTGTTGAGGTACTTTTACTTTAGTATTTTCACATTATAGGATACTACTTAATACTTCCTCTCTGGAAACACATTACTTTAACTTCACAACATTTATGTGATATATGTTCAATACAGAATAATTTAGTTTTAGGTTCTATTGGAGTGGGGTACAGGATAAAGTTGATCTAGAGACCAGTTACTTTCAATATAAGAGTTGGAACTTTACTGAAGGTGACAAAAAGAATACAAATAAAATACATTGTGTATATTCAATTAAAAAAAGTTTGTTAAACCCTTTTTGGATTTTTACCTAAATTCGTTCAGCTTAGTTTGGATAATCCACCTGAATTGCCTGGTTTATCTTGCTTAGATAGTTCATTATTTTATAACCTGTCTGTACTGTACTGAACTATCTTGTTTTATCCAATGTTTTGGAAAAAGACTTCACCTATTTTGGTTTGGTTATTTTCTGGAGTTAACTCTTTTCCCCTTAACAACAACACAATCCAGAAATCAAGGTGAAATATAGATCTGTGATCTACTGAGTCCAGTATCAAACAGATTGACCGACGGAACCAAACCATCCCAGTACAAACACAAGCATATAAAAATAATTATCTTAAATTTTATAGATTGGGGACATCACAGCTGTCTCTGAATTTAACAATCCTGCTGTTTGACATTTACCCCCATTCATGTCAACGAGGGCTCCTCTGTCACCGCTGCTTGACTGTCCGTGTCTGTGAGTGTAATGCTGCGTTCCAGACGACTCGTATGTCAGATATTCTGACCTGAAATTGCCCAGTTCCAACTTCACACGTAACAAACATGTCTGACTGTGAGAAGCTGATTAATTTGTCTCGTGATGAGACAATTCAACTGTAACCGGTGCAGCCTCCGTTCGTACAGAAACAAAGAGGACGAGGGCGACGACGCCATTATCTTTTTATTAGACTTTTATTCTTGGAAACACATTCAATACATAAAGGAGAACACACACTGTCATTGAATCTCACGAACCAAGAAACCATTGTCTCAAAACAAACACATTTAATCATATGAACTAGTTAAGAACACAAATTCATACTGTGCAAGGAACACACTTTAACCTTAAAATGACATGTAGGACATTATGAAAAATAGATAAATTATGTAGAAATCAGTAGAAATCAGATATATAAAAACTAATCTTTTGTGTTATTCAATGAGTTATATTTTCAAGGGACATAAAAACTGTTAATAGTCTACTTAAAACAGTGAACAATGAATATGTAAGATATGAATATCTGCTGATAAATCCTAATAAATCTTTTGTTGCAAAGGTTGCAACTGAATCACTTCTCTCCTTTATGAATCCTCATATGTCTCGTACAATAGGATCTTAAATCTTTTACCACACCCAGATCAACTAAATGGTTTCTATCCTGTATGACTCCTCATATGTGTATTTAGATTGCACCTGTGGCCAAATCTTTTACCACACTCAGAGCAACTAAACGGTTTCTCTCCTGTATGACTCCTCATATGTGCATTTACATGGCCCCTATGGCTAAATCTTTTACCACACTCACGGCAACTAAACGGTTTGTCCCCTGTATGAATCCTCATATGTGTATTTAGACTGCCCCTTAGGTTAAATCTTTTACCACACTCAGGGCAACTAAACGGTTTCTCTCCTGTATGAATCCTCATATGTGAATTTAAATGGCCCCTTTCATTAAATCTTTTACCACAATTAGAGCAACTAAACGGTTTATCTCCTGTATGAATCCTCATATGTGTATTTAGATGGCTCCTTTGAATAAATCTTTTACCACACTCAGAGCAACTAAACGGCTTCTCTCCTGTATGACTCCTCATGTGTGTATTTAGATTGCCCCTTAGGTTAAATCTTTTACCACACTCAGAGCAACTAAAGTGTTTCTCTCCTGTATGACTCCTCATATGTGTTTTTAGATTGCCTCTTTGGCTAAATCTGTTACCACACTCAGAGCAACTAAACTGTTTCTCTCCTGTATGACGCCTCATATGTGTATTTAGATGGCACCTTTGGTTAAATCTTTTACTACACTCAGCGCAGCTGAACGGTTTCTCTCCTGTATGACTCCTCATATGTTTATTTACATTGAACGTACCGCTAAATCTTTTACCACACTCAGCGCAACTAAACTGTTTTTTTTCTGTCTTACATCCCATATCACTTAGAGGCTGTTTGTTATTTCTTGTATTTAAACCAGTCAGAGTTTCCCTGTTCTCCATCCAATCATCCTTACTGTCTTCAGTCTCAGAAGAGTCTTCATTTTTGTCCTCAGGACCTGGTTGTAAACGTCCATCAGGACCTGAGTTCCTGGCTGGTTCTGGTCCTCCACAGTCCGCTCTGTTCTCCTTCCTCTCACTCGGACAAAGCTTTGTCGATTTAAGTTTCTCTTCATCTTCTTCACTCTTCACAGCGATAGGAGTCAATGTGAATTTGATATCAGCCTCTTCCAGTCCTTGAAGCTGCTGTCCATCCTGATTGGTCCATGGTTCCTCCTGTTCCTCTTTACTGTGGGGGGGCTCTGGGTCCTCCTGTTCCACAAGGGGGCTCCACTGCTGCTGCTCAGAGGGAACCTCTTCTTTATTCACCATCAGTTGCTGGACGTCTGCAGGACACACTGAAACACAATTACACACGTTTATCATTTCAGAGTTTCCTGAAGTGTTTTGAAAAACTGTCGTGTCGTTTAATGTCGACTGTTTTTTGAACGATCACATTCAGGAAGTAGAGATGTTGAGGTTGTTAACAGTTGGTGTAACGACGCAGCTCGTAAAGGAAGCAGCATAAAACAAAGGGTTTCTGGTAAAAATGTTTTTAATTTTGAGGCCAAATAAACCAATTACGTCACTAACAGAGGAAAACTGGGCAAGGGGAAGTTAGTTAGTAGGTTAAGCTGCTTTCAGACAAGACCTGTGGGTAAAACTAAAAGAAATGTGTCCAGACTTTTTGTTTCAGACATGAGCAACACAGCAGCAGGTTTTATGCACAGACTTGTTCACAACAGCATCAAATCCTCTTCATTATTCAGGTGAGAGTTGGAACAGCCGGTGCAGCAGACAGAGACAGAAAATGGCGTATTAACTCCGCTGCTCGAGCTGATGCTAGCTAACTTTAGCCTGTGAGCGGTTCCTCTATGGACTGACCTGCTCTGTGCAGTCGGACTTTGGGCTTCACCACGGCATCGAGCAGCCTCCTCTGGCGGCAGATCTCCTGCTCTGTCCGCTCCACTCTGTCTTCATACTCTGCCACGGTTTCCTCAAGCCCTGTGAGGATCTTCTGCCCCGCCGCCGTGAGCCGCTCGGTGAGCAGCGCTCTTAGCGCCGGGACTTGAGCCTTTCCTCCTCCTTTCTCCACCTGCAGAAGGAAGTCTTCAGTGGCAGCGCTAATCTGCTCATGTACCGACACCCGCAGCAGCTGGAAATATGAGGACATTTTGACACCTACAGCTGTTCAGGCATGGACTCTGATCCCCAGACAGAAGTTTGGTGGTGATACCTTTGAACTATAACCACTGACACTGCAGGAGTGGAGTTGTTTGTTTTTGGCTCAGCATCAAAGGATTCAAGGTCCTTTTATGTCCAGGATACAAAACATTGTGTTTTGATGGCGTGTAATCAAACTTTGGCGCCACGGTCAGACTGTGTGATGAGAAATCGACATTTGAGTTAGTTTGTTTGTCCTTCTTGTTGTGATGACACTCATCTCAATTTGAAGTTGATCTGATGAAAGTACCTCAAAGTAAAAAAGTGGAATATTGCCAAAATGGCCACTAAATGCAAAATGGCGGGCTTCCTGTTGCGTTTTTCCAATTGCACCTCAGACTTTTTTGTTTGTCTGGTCATGATCAGTGTTGGGAGTAACGCATTACTGTAATTCCACTACTTTTAGCAGTAACGAGCATTTAACGAAGTATTTTTTTAATCAAGTAACGCAGTTACAATTACTGAAATTTAAATGAGTTTGTTACTCGCGTTACTCTCTTTTGTGAAAAATGAACACTTGCAGACAAGAAGACAAGGTTGGATGTCAGACAATATTTTCACAGACCGGCCGTTAAGGTGTGGCTACGGAGCCTCACTACGGAGTCCCTCTGGTACGGCCTCTGGTGACATCAGTAGATTTTTTTTTTAATTTAACAAAATTAACGATTTGTTAATACGCGGCCTCAAATTAATTATTGCAGGGTAAGTTACCAGCAAGACGGAGACGAACGGATACCAAAGCTCCATTACGCACAAGCTGCGCTTCTGTGTGCTTTGGAGAGTTTTTTTTGTTATTTAAAATACAAAAATTAATTCGTTAATTAAAAATAATTCCACCAATGTCACTACAGATATGATGTCGGAAATGGCAACAGAGTTGTTAGTGCTGTTGTGGCGATCTCATGGTATTCTGCCGTGACTGTAATCCAGGACACAGGCAGAGTTGTTTTCTCAAACATACCTTTAAGGCCGCCGTCATTTGCAATCTCCAGCAGCTGATCTTCTTCTTGCACAGACATGCTGGATTCACCTGGTTTGTTGACAAATGGGTCTGACAAATACCGTGTGGGTTTGTGTTCAGTGAAAAAGTGACGTGAACGAGACAAGCGTCTTGACATGCTTAAAGCATGAGTAATAACGGAGAGGATCCGGTAAACGGATAATAGATAAAACAGAAAAATTTAAATTGTTTATTCTTTCTGTGCGGCCCAGTACCAAATGACCCACGGCCCGGGGGTTGGGGACCACTGGTTATGAAGACGCAGCTGTACGGCAGGTGTTTATGTCTCAGGCTCGGACCGGAAGCGAGAGATTTAGTGTGTCTATTAAATCTATCCGCTCCGTGAGAGCTACAGGCATCTACGCAAGGTGAGTCGCTATGCTTAAAAAGACAACAAATTTCTAATTTAATGAGTGTTAATACTGTAGGCCAATCACTTTTATTTCATTGGGCCTAATGTGGTAAAAACACTGTTAAATGACTGAGACAGTTATTTTGTATTAAGTTAAGTATTAAAAGGGACTATTGTACTACTGCTTGATTTGAAGGCCTGTTGCCCTGTTGATTACAATAAATACATCTAAAAAATATGTTTATTGTGTTTGACTGTTCAGTACCGTTCATATTCATTACATTTTAAAAGCAGACATAAAAGTAACTTAAAAGTCACTTTCCCTAGTAACTAATTATTTTTGATATACAGTAACTGGTGAAGTAATTCAATTACTTTTAAAAGAAGTAACTAGTAACTGTAACTAATTACAAATTTTCAGTAACTTGCCCAACACTGGTCAAGATACACCTTTTTTTGAAGAACGGTCAATGTGAACGCGTTTCGGGGGGCTTGGGGGGCACCATTGAGCAATTTTGCCACACCCATTGAAAACTACTCCAGAATACGTACATTTTCATCACTTTCTAATTTTCTGCAAATTTTGGTAAGAATTTGAGCCTATTAAAGCCCTCAAAAAGTCAATTAATTTGCCTGAAAAAAATTAAATAAAATCCTTACAATTTCAATAGGGCCTCCCACTGTCTCCTACTGTACGGTGCTCGGGGCCTAATTAAACTACTGTAACACAACTAAAGGTAAACTCAGTAGAATGTCCATTATGACTCTCATAACTTCCTTATTAGATATTATAAAAAATAACTCAAGAGGTGACAAACATATTTCATCTCACTGTATTTTATGGTGACCCCCACTGTCTGCATGTCAGGTTTCCCATCATTTTACTGTAGAAATTCCGAAATGATCACTCAGGTGAAACCCACTCAGAATCAGTGTGAGTGAAACCAGCTCTTTTACTCGCTGCGGGTTCATGATGTTTGTTCCTCTGAGGTCAGACTCTTTGATCTCTTCATTTAAATGTGAATTCAAATGGTTCCCGTCACTTTCTCAGCATTTACTCTGGTGAGAAACGACGTTAGCGTGGACCTGTCACCTGCACGTCACGCCGCGCTTTGCAACTTCCTCATATTTCGCAGCTTTGACAGAATTCACCGAGCACCCGCCCCGTCCTGGGCGACAAACAGACACGAACGCCAATAGAAACGCCGCCTTCCATCCCTGGGGACCGCCTCTACGTGACGGACGCTGGTTTGAGCCAATCGGCGAGCTCGTTGGCGCGCCTCCCAACCGGACACGGATTTCCGAGCAGAGAGGAGCGAGTAGCCTGTACTTTGTTTACGTCCCGTTTAGCTGACAGCTGTTGTAGCGCCTTCCCCACAGCGGCAGGCTCGTGTCGGTGTCCCCGCTCCCGGTCCGGAGCTCCGCTGACTCCCAGGCGAGGGTCCTGCATGTCGAGGACGGGACGTTTTGCTGAATGAGGGGGAGCCGTTAGATGCCGCCAGGAGGATGAACTCCATCACCGGTCGGGTTCTCGCCATCCCCGCCGCCTCTGTCACCAACTCTGGAGCTTCATCCTCCCGAGCCCTGCACGTAGATCTCACGTCCCAGCAGGTAAATGCTCCTCCTGGGAGCTCACGTTGACACCAGGTGATAGTTAGTGAACTCGGACAGACTCGGCGTGTGAAGTTTGCAACGGGAGTTGAACAACTGCAGACCGGAGAAACACGTCAGGCCTCTCTGGCTAGCTAGTTAGCTCACAGCTGGCTAAGTTACAGTTAGCTAGCTGGACATGGACGGAGCTAGCCACACTGACAACACAGACACAGTGAAATCAGTCAGACTGGTGCTTGACATTTCTGAGCCCCGGCTTTTCTGCGTGTTGACCTATTTGTAGGTTTTTAATCTTTTAATTCTTCACCTATTGCATGAAGCTAGCATGCTACTGCTAACGGTAACCGAACTTGGTTGTGTGACAGCCAGGTGACAGCCCAGTAGAGAGCAGACGGTAGTGTCAGTGCTTGTCTATCGTTTAGTGATTTGGAAAAAGTAAGACACTCTGGATCAGGTAGTGTGTCAGATTGAACTCGTGCTCTGTGAAGATGGTGTTTTCTGTGGAAACGTGAACATGTAATACTCCATTCATTCATTGGGCGTCTACGTGTAACACTAACACTGGAGGAGACATAGCGTGTGCAGCAGGGAACCAGGACACCCTGTTGCTCCATGTTCACTGCAGGGCTGTGAAAGTAACTTGACTTCAGTGAACCAGATTCAAACTCCAGTCATCGAGCTGTCCTGTTCCTCTGATGTGGGACGATGCGATTCCCTTAGAGCGTGACGATATGACGATATCCCTTTTCAGATTAAAAGTAGAAAATGTGATGTATGAATATCTGACATGCCGTGTTCATTGCACTCACATGCTTCTTGCTATAATCCCTTTAACATTCCAAGCGCTCTTGCTCCTTAAATAATCAGTTTAACCAAATCTATCTTACTCTTAGTGATGTCTGGCCATGCACATAACTCCAGACGTATGTGTTGAGGTCTCAAGATAAGATGCATGCTCCTGAGACTTCCGGATTTTCCCCAATACAACAGAGATTCACTGTCTTGATTGTTCATTATCCTGCACATCGTTCAATAGAATATCTGTATCTCCATGATAAGACATTGTCCCAGCAGCGTTGTGCTACTGTCCCACTACTGGCCAAACATACCACCTACACTGAGAGCTACACCCAGGAGAGATGACATATCTTCAGAGTTTTTATTTAGGACATGTGAACACTTTACTCCGTTCATAGCCCCGGTATCAGAACTGGGATAGTTTCATTAACGAAACAGGCCATACCTTCTAATCTGTAAGATCTGTAATACTAAAATACATTGAGAACGCTTGCTCTAGCGAAATGCAGTGTGATATGGACAAAATTAAATAACTTGTATTGTCGGTCAAATGCTTATATGAATATATGTTTCTCAAAGTAATCAGGGTAAAAATATCTTTAGATGTGTTGGTGCTTTCAGACACAATAAGACATAATAAATGTGTCTCCAAATCAATCATTTTGTCTAAGAAATACATACTAATTAAGTGTTCTTTTCATGCGAGTGAGAGACCAGTTTTTTATGATGTGGTGTTCTTATTTTTATTTTTTTTAAAGATTTGTAAAACATTTGTTATTAAAAGAAAATCCAAAGTCATACATGCAATATAATAAATTAGGGTCGTGATCTGTGGATTTTTCTAATTCTAAAATATAGATTTAAAGCTCAATTGATGGTATGGATAGTATAAACGCTAAAGTTCGATTTTAAATACTGAATGTCTTTGTCGTTGCTCCTGAGATAAACAAGATAGCCTTTTTCAAGGAGTTGGAAAGTTTGTCTTGACAAATTTTTGGTCAGAAATATTTCCCTTAATGTCCTGACACTGGACTTGAATCAACCTAAAGTCAGAATGAATGCACTGCATTTACATGAACTCTCATGCAAGGTCTTGATTTGTTGGGATCCCCTTCATGTGTACAGCAGCTCTGTTTCACTAACTATTTTAAACCAAAGATTTTGTTTAGTCAATCTATTCTAGTTTCTAAAGAATCGAGAAGTGTGTATGTTCCTGAATTACAGATATTCATCAAAAGGCTTGTGACTAGCTATTCACACGTTTTTGATCATTAATGGCACATGGTCCACTAAATCTGAGCTTCACTCTGATCTGTGTCTGAATGCGTAGTTTATAATCAGGGCTCTGATTCTTGAGACCCACCACAGTGGTTTCATACCCCCACATGTACACTGACATTTCAAAGGGGTGGGGTAAGGGGGCGTTAAATATCCCCTTTGGAACAATCAGTGTTTTTGTTTCTAGGGCCCTTAATCTCACAGGGAATCCCATGACTTCGATTTAGTCTTGCCTCCTGGTCAAGGGAGAAGTTGTGCTGTAGCGACGTGTTTGCCCCAAGCTGGAACTCACCAGGAGCCTTATCTGTGGGTCTCGTGTGTCCAAACACTCACTGCTCCTAGAGGCATCATTTATTTCATGTCAACGCTACCTATTAAATGTTTGACTTTTGCTGACGTAGGCACCACATTCTGCACGCAGGGCTTTGGTTGCAGGTCAGGGACTTGCTGTTCAAATAACGCAGATGTGATTGTCTGGTGGAATGTCTGAAATGTGCATCTTAATATGAACTGTTCTACTGATTTTTGTTCAATGTGGAAACAAGTCAGTGGTTATAAATGTCTCTTTGTGATTTGTCCAATGTGGGATAAATCATTTTAGAGCTGAAGATGTTGATACATTTCTCATGTGACTGTAATGACTGACCATGCCTGCTGAGTTAACAGCCCCCCCCCCCCCCCCCCCCCCCACACACACACACACACACACTCTACCAGGAGAACGTCATGCATCTATTACTTGAACTGCTGATGCCACACAGCATCGTGTCTCAGTGCCGAAGCTGGTTTTGCCTCTGTGCATGAGAAATAACAGCTGGTTTTGGTTGATTATGCACGGGCTGGGCAATGTGATAATTCATTCATCCGTGAAGGTCTCTCTTTTCACCTCTGTCCTGGGAACCAGTCACGGATCTGTCTTCAGAGCAGTGTAGAAATTGTTTGCTATCAACCATCACATGATCGGAACAAAACACAAACATCTCTGATGCCTGTTTATATGTTATGTTATATTATATGTAATAATGAATGCAATTTTAAGTGCTGTCCTCAAGTTCTGTCTCTTTCTATATTTCACCCTGCTCAACAGAGACGACTGCGTCATCTTCGGAGCATTGCTGCCAGGAACATTGTCCACAAGAATGGTTCCCCACTTCTGGACACATACTTCACCCTCCACCTTTGCATAGGAGAATGCATATCTCGAGGTCAGTGTGAACAACACCTACACACACACACACACACACACACATACGCACAAACACACACACACACACACTCACACACACACACAGACCCTCTCACTTCTCTATGTCACTGTTGACAATGGGAAATATTGCTTGGCCTGTTATCTGCAATCACAAATGTAAACTTTTATTAAACATACAATATACTGTACATTATTTTTCCACTGAACTGTTCTACACCTCATTATGGATATAGCTACAACACAGTCTGCTAGCTGAGGTGGTAATGACCAGTGTGACAATCCAAATTAAATTAAATTGCTCTTATGCGTTTTTTGATGAGTAATTCAGCCTGTATCTCTAACCAAAGTGTGATCGTCTCTTCAAGGCAAATCCACACTCAAATTTAAAAGATGTACTCTTGCCCTGATTTTGGACACAAAAAAAATTGTAATATTGTAAAGTTGACAAACAAAACCTGTCCCCTTCAACTCGTAATGTTTTCAGATAAAACTTGAGTCAATCTGGGCCATGAAGATAGGGCCAGTGAGTGACCTGTGGGATTTTAATCCACTCAGATACTTTTGCCATACATGACTCCTTGCCGTAAATCAATGCCAATAATCCAGTACATTCATCATGGTTGCTGTGTTAACATCCTCACTAGGACTCCACTCTAGATGACACTGTCACTAAAGTCATCTCCAGATCTTTATGACAAGTCCCCTGAAAAAAATAAGTTTTCAACAGTCTTCAAGATTCACTTTTATTGTCCAACAGAGTGAGAAATTTATCTTTGGCCCGTGAAACCTCAAAATTTCAAAATAACATTTCAAAGTACACAGAGGTGTCACTAGATAAGGAACAAGGTTCTGACAGCTTGTTAACCATACAACCCACACATAAAATCTACACAGGTGTTAATATAGATCTTACCATTATTGAAAAAGTCCCCAAAAAAATGGCTAACAAGGAAACTCCATCCAGTGCCCATTTGTAAAAAAAAAAGCTTTATTGACAGTGGGATAGTCAAATGTTTACAACTATTTAATCTTCTAAGGGGGACTCTCGACCTCCTATTAGAGGGCTGGCTGTTACTCAGTGTGTAGAGCATGGGATGGGTCACTTACGGTCACTCCGATTGGCTTGTTGTAGCGTAGCTTGTTTGTAAATAGTCAGCAAAGACATGTGCTGTTTTAATGTTCAATGCAGCTTGCCTCAGTTAAACCAGTTGAACTTAAGCTGCGCAGAGAAGTTGCTCAACCAAGCTGCGATGCCATATCTGATAAGGACCTCTATAAATGAAGCCCTCTAGCCTTTGCCTAATAAAAGACGTACATACATATATGATCAACTCATAACTCGGAAGGAAGAGTTTTATGGAGTCCCCAAAGGATCATGGCGAGAATTCTTTTGATGATTACTTTTACGTTCCCTTGAAATATGTTTTATCTCGCAACAGTTTCTGAGTACAGTAACTGGTTCTGATTGAATCACACAGCATCTTGCAGATCACTTTTCTGCGTTCTTCTGAAAAGAAATCTTAATCTAAGAATTAATTTAGTTTTTGCAAATTAAATTCAAACTCAACAGTAACAAGACTGAGCTCATAGTTGTTGTGGCCACCAAGGCTCTGCTTCTGGAAGTTGGAGATTTCCTCCTCGTCATGGAAAGCTGTTCCATCTGCCCATTTCCTGAGGTCCGGAAACCAGGGTGTCATTCCGGACTCCACCCTCTCATTCCAAATCTCACATCAAATCCGCCACCAAATTAGCTTTCTTTTATCTAGAAGAAAATCTCCAGACTCCGGCCCTCACTCCTCGACTCAGGCAGAAACCCTCATTCATGCATTTATCACCTCTCGCCTGGATTACTGCAATATAGTCCTGTCCGGGGTACATGTCCTGAATAGACTCCAGAACGTGCACAACTCTGGCACCAGTGTTCTCACCTGCACTTACCCCGATCATCTTTCACCTTCACTGGCTCCCTATCAAGGCCTGCATTGAATATATACTCCTCCTTCTCACCGACAAACCTCTCCATGCCCTCGCCCCACCATATCTAACTGACCTCCTCCCCCCTAAACTCTGTCCCGAAAGCAGCGGTCCTCAGACACAGGTTTGCTCTACATCCCCAACACCTGACTGCACACCTTTGGAGACAGAGCCTTCTATCTAACAGACCCCACCCTCTCGAACTCTCTCCCCGCCGAAATCTGCAATGCTGCATTTCTGGACATCTTCAAAAAACTCCTCAAACACCACCTGTTTACCAAGGCCTTTGGCCTCAGTGAACACTCCACCCTGCCATTGGTGCTGTTTATTAATATCACTTTTTGTATGCATTATTTTTTCTTTTGGCCCCTAGTTACACAGGTTAGCCTCCTTGGGTCTCTTGAAAAGGTACTATATAAATACAAGTTAATATTATTATTATCATTATTAATAATTATACTACATTGTGTATTGGGCAGAAGTGATATCAGCACACTGTGTGAGATAGGTGTAAATGGGCTACATGTTAGAGTGGGTCCTGGCTGGGTTTGGACAAAATGTGCCAATGTGATCGGGCTATCACATTGGCACCTTTTTTACATTGCACATGTCTGTTATTGGGAAAAATAAGTAATAACAATGTGCGTCAGAGACAGGGAAACAGTGTAGTTTACATAAACTGTATTAGGCTCGGGTCAGGTTTGGACACAAATAACAGAATGCCTGTTCAAGACCTGTTGAAAAATTAGGCCTGAGCTGAACTCGGCTACAAATGGCTCAGAGGAAATTGAAGAAGAGCAGTATTGTAAGGTAAAAGAATGGACAGAACACAAAACATATTGCAAGGTAACACAAAAGTTATCCCCAACAAATCCTCGCTGTGACTCTCCTCGGGCTCAATAGGATTTAATCCAGTCGCTTGTGCATAACTACATGTTCCCTCTTTTAATCGTTTCTCTTCAATTTCTTTTTTAGGATTCTACAAGAGTGAAGTAATTCGAGACTCACTGGTGAGTACACTTTCTTAAACATTCAAACTCTTCATGTCTGCTTGGGGTTTGCGCAGTGCCGTACTGATGTAAGACGAGCTTCCTGTATTTCACTGATGCCAAGGCTGACAGTTATACCTGCTGCCTGTCTGCCTGCCCCACATTCAGCTACCTTTGGACTTGTAGTTTCTCATGTGTCATAGATGACATCGATCTATATTGCTACATGGTTTTTGGCTGCTCCTACTGCTGTTTGTGTGACCGCAGTAGTAACGGCAGGACATTACTTTTAGGCGTGCTGCCTAGTCATGAGCTGACCTAAGCAGCTTTCCAGGCACAGTGCTGAGTGCAAACAAACAAACTCTATTATGCCCTGCAGGAGCCTGGACCTTTGTCATCTCTCAGCCCCACTTCCTCCTGTTGATTTCCACATCCTTACTCTAGCATTTTGTCTCCTGTCATCGTTCGTTCAGGGGAAACCGCCTTCCTGTTTTCAATACAGCTGCTACAAGCTTCGCTTCCGTTACTGACTCTCACTAGCTCTGTAACCTCCTGTGGTTTGGACTTCTGCTTTTGACATTCCTCCCCAAACTGCCCCTGAATGTGACCAAAAGAGCCAGAGATTTTCTCTCCGATGGGGGGGAAATGCTACATAATTGAATGATGTAAATGTCTACATTGCTTTGGAGGAACAGTCCTCAGTGCTGCCTGTCTGGAAGTTCAAGAGCAGAGAGCAAACTGTGAAAGGGATCAGACTTAGGTTCATTAAGAACAGGATGATTCAATTACTGAAGAATGTATGGAAGGCACATTGTGTCATCAAATTAGTCAGGGGCCTCACACAGTTCATATTTTGATCCAAAGTTTTTCAGTACACACAAAAAAAACTTGTGCTTGTATTGCCTTGACTTGTCTGACAAAAAAAAGCTGTGTTGATTCAGTCTCAACAATGTAAAGTTAGGTATAAAATGTACTCTGCTACTCACCATGTGTATGTGTGTGTGATTTTCAGAATCCCACCTGGCGCAGCCTGGACTTTGGCATGCTGCCGGACCTTCTGGACACCGCAGTGTCTTGCTTCGTGGTGAGGATCTGGGGCGGACAAGAGGAACAGTACCAGCTCCTCATAGAATGGAGGGTCAATCTGGATGGCCTCAGATACACTGGGCAGCAGGTCAGCAACCACACAACGTGCACGTTTGTCACAAGGGTTTCTGTGTGGTAGCAAGTGTTTGCAGTCTAGAGCGAAACGTGTGAATACAGTTGTCAAGTGTATGCATGTTCGGCTTTTCAGGCTCATTTTTCACTTTCGGTTTGCAAAACATGAAACAGAAAATAGTATATTCTTAATGTTGACCTCAAAATTTAATAAAGCACAGTAGGTTTATCAGAGAAAGTTTAAAATTAAATTGAAACTCAAAACACCGTCTGAAATTTGCTTCCTGAAGATAATAGAAATGAGAAAAGGAGAAAAATGCAATCAGGAGTTAATATTAAAAATAATCCAAGAAACACTTATTTAAAATAATTGAATATTTGGTTTATTGTACTTCACACTTGTTAGCACTGCATTCTTAAAAGATAAAATGTGATTATACATCAGTTTAGTTTTTCTGTTCTGTACTGACACACATTGACCAAGCCTGGTTTTCATCACTTGCAGGTTTAATCGATTAAAATATTATGAGCTAATTTACAGCACAACAAAGATGTTTACAAATTATTCTAAACTGCAACCTCCACTACTGTTTAAGACTTAGAACTTCACCACATTTGGATCTCTTCTTTTCGTTATTAAGTATATTGATGACGTGATGGCTGATTAGTTGCATTGCTATTCACCATAGACCTCATGTTTGAATGAGAGTTGATGTAACTGCTCAGTAAGAAACTTGTGCTAATATGATGTGTCTTTATTCTGGGGACTGAGGTCGACTTGGCTCTTAACTGTAATGTTTTTCCACACTGAAACTATGCTGTGAGAACTGAGCCAAAGCACATCAACAGATACAGTAAAAGAAGTTAGTGTTACTGCCGTTTTTTTCCCAGTGAGAGTTTTTTCAGAGCCCGTAAATGCAGAGCAGCGTCTCTTATTCACATCCAGATGCTCGCTGTCCTTTGTTCTCTTCGACTCCGTCCGCACAATAAGCCGCTGCTGTCTCGCTTTGTCCACAGATTCGATCCAGGAATCCAAATGAGATCATATTCGGATTGAATGATGGCTACTACTCAGCTGACTTTGATCACAAGGTACAGACTTTTGTCCATTTTCCAGGGCTCCCACATCATAATGGAATACCCAGTCCTAATCTCATTAGCTTTTTGACTTCTGCACTGAAACACTGACATGTTGCTGTTGCAGGATCAGTCGGAGCGGAAGAAAAACAGTTTGCTTCAGGTCGACCTGAGTTCAGTCCGGAACTCCTACAGCGTTTTCTCTTTGCTCAGGTAAGATTCATGCCATGTCGCACTATTACATCTTATTATAATTTCAGCAGGCCACAGTTTTCATATATTTCCTTTGGTCTTTTTTGCCATGTGTGGTTGAGGTCAACTACCTACAAACAACATTTACAGTCTATATGATTTCAAGCCGCACCTCATGTTTAGACCTTTTATTTGCATAAACATATGTATTGAGATATGTTCACGTGTGCCATTTTAGGTTTGAGCATTTGTTGTCCAGCAGATGGCGCCACAGGAAAGCCAGTATTTGGACAGTGGCCACTCTGTTGGCCTCTGACTTTATTTAAAGCTGCACAGCCTGTAGTCTATACTGTATTTGTTGGACAGAATGGGACAGACAAAATACATGTATGGAAAATTTTAAGGAGTTCCTTTATCGACAGGTCAACGTCATACTTTGGACTAATATTTTCATTAGAATTACTCATAATGATTTAAATGTATTGGATGCAATACAAATTAACACCACAAGGAGGAGACAGAGAATACTTGTTAGCGGGGAATCCTGCTGTAATAATTAAGAACTTGAGAGGACAGGGCAGTGCTGGCGTCTGTTGACAAACATACACTTGATGTTCATGCCTATATTTGAATGTGGTAGGATACAAGCACTAATTTCAGGATCACCAGGGCTTCCCCCGAGGGAAACCCGCTGTTATCCAAAGCCCGTTCACATAACAACATAATTACACCCAGAACCTTCCAGATATACACCCAATGTATATCTGGAAGGTTCGAGCTAGACACTTCCAAAATAAGATAAGGATCCTTTAATTTGGAGGAAGCCTTCAACTAACGTTTTTCTTTCATAAGGAATAAGTAGCGGGATATAAATGTGTCACAGGCCTGTGCAGGGTCAAAAAAAAAAAGAGTAATGCCAAAGCCGGCTGAACTTTAACAGTACTCCCTCATCTAGAAGTGGTCATGTTTATATGAGAAGCATTTTACCTCCCTTAGCAGCTTGAAGGAAAAAAGTACCAGTTTGAATCTTAACTTTTATGACCCCTGCTCTTACTTCTCTTATTGCAGCCTCCCTCCACGTCCTCTTCTTCTGTCCACACCCAGTGGGACTCTGTGGAGTTTAACACACTTAGTGCTGATCCCCGTCTTCCCTCATACAGCTCTTCCTGCTGCTTTTCCCCCTGTCACTTTTCTTTGGTTTAGTGAACTCATATGCTCATGGTTTATGATTATGTACTGTAGAATGATTCATCAGATATTGTACACTTGGTCTGGGATTTTCCTCCTACTCTCCATGGTACATATACCACTCAAGTTCTGAGCTACACAGCTCTGAGCTCTTTTTCTCAAGGCACATCCACCTTCTGAGGCTTCAGCCATACCACTATGTTTTGTAAAACACATCAACTCTGCTACGCGTACGCCTGGCTCCTTATCACTTTTAGAGACACTATAACAGAGAAGTTTTAGTTTAAAAACTGGGGCAGGTTTTGAAACAATGACATTGAAACTCACAATCACTTGTAGACTGGGTTTTGGGGTCACGGTGTAGCCTTTGCTGATTCATCAGGCTCCTATCACATGACTCCCTTCAGGTAGAAAACACCCAGCATCAACCTAGGCTATCAGTGCAGAACGCAACGTGGTTAATCCATTACTAGCATTGCTGACCCCGTTGTTGTTGGGAACACTGTTGTGCGGATATATTTTGCATTTTATAATCATACAACGGCTAACAAGTGTAGGAGAGGAGCTATTATGTGAGCAATTTCCTGTGCCTTCCTGTTCACAGGGGCACTCTTATGCCCAGTGTGTTTGAGTAGTCACTTGAAATGCATATTTAGATGTGTAAGTATACACATGAATTAAAACTGATGCAGAGCCAAAATCCTTACGTGGACAGAGATCATTTGTTTGAAAATGCTATTTTCAAGCAAAAAAGATGTAGAATGGATGAACCCTTAAGCATTCAGCTGGACTTCTGCTGGTAGAACCGTGTTGCATGTGAAAATATCTTCTTCTACTATCGAATTTATCTTCTTCTACTATCGAATTTTATACATCATTTTTGATAATATGCCACTAGGCCTAATCTAATTAAGCCTCGTCCAAAGATTGAAGAACATCTCTCTTTTTTCTCCAAGAACAACAATCCATGTCCACAAGGGATACCCACAGTGTCAAGTATTCTCACCCCTCTTTCTCCCTCTTTGGTTTGGCCCGGTGTGTAGCCTCTTTTCCTTTGGAAAAGGATGAGAGCTGCTTCGCTTAAACTGCCCTGATATTGATTAATGGCAGCAATTTGTCAGCAGATTCTCAGTCTGCCTTTCTGCCAGGCTCCAGCTGACAACACCCCTCACTAACATGGTGATGTGGGCTAGCAAACACAGCCCGTCCCAGATGGAGAGATGAAGAGGCAGCGGTCAGATCATCAATCAGCAAACTCCTGTCTCTTCCAGAGTTGCTGAGATAGAGGTTGAGCCACATCTTTCAAAGAACTGGACCCCTGTCTTCGAGAAGGAAAGCTAAGAATACAGTGGTGAAGATGACTCAGCAGTTCATCCTAGTATTTTTTCCCTTTTGTCGAGACTAACACAGATTTAGAAGTGCCCCAGCCTCCCGATCGTTACTCTGTCTTATCAGGTGAAGTGTGGATGTGAGCAGAAAAAGAGGAAGGAAGACGTGATAAGACTGGTGGAAAAAATGACTTCCTGTCATCCTGTGACAGAGCTGCATGTTAGTCTTAGTGGATATTAACAAAAAGAAGAGACAGATTGGGATCCTCTTCCACTTCACAGTGTTCAGAGGCCACCCTTTATGGCTCAATGTGTCTTTGGAATATTACATTGAAGTGGTGGGTAAGTGCAAGCACTTGAGTGGCCCCTCAGGTCTTATTTACAACTTTCTCACACCAAAGACTCATGTAATCACTTTGAGCCTTAAGTGTTTGTAATGACAACAAAGCTATTGTGGATGCTGGATGTTGAACTTTCAGGTCTTTTCTACCAGTGGCTTATGTGACACATGTTAAACATCATTCTTGGGGCACAACTTTCACAGTTCAGCGCTGTGACATTGCAGATTAAACCTGGCTCAAGCTCCTGGTGCCTAAAGGGGAAACTTTCTTTTCCCCCTCTATGATCAGAGCCATATGTTGCCTATGTTTCCTGATTTGCTCGTCTACGCTGTTATGGGGAGCATGCGTGTATGTACAGTATGTGTCAACAGAAGCAGTGCCCTCTGAAGCTCTGGGGGGGGTAACCCTCCCCTCAGGCAGCCCCTGAGTTCTACTTGCCTCCTGGTTACACGCTGCTCTCTACTACAGGGAGTTGTTGTAACTTGTAATCCTGTGTTAAACTAGTGCTTAGACTGGAGTCTATGTTTGACATCCAACCACCAGTTACCAGACTAAATCTCCATGGAGATACAGATGGGAATGCTCT
This sequence comes from Limanda limanda, assembly GCF_963576545.1. NCBI lineage: Eukaryota > Metazoa > Chordata > Actinopteri > Pleuronectiformes > Pleuronectidae > Limanda > Limanda limanda. Next base: position 22,777,979 of record NC_083649.1, read on the forward strand.
TGCTTTCATGGTAACGCCCACAATGATATATAACTGTAAACGTGGTCTTCAGTTGTTTTTTCAATACAAGCAGTAGGCTTACAACGTCCTGTCTTTTTTTGCCATTGTCCTGTCTGTTCTACATAAAAAGGTATTTTATTTCTGACACATGATGTTTCAATCTTGGATTACATTCTCTCAAGGCCTTTTTCCAGCCCGTTCAGACCTGGTATTAACATCCGTCCTGAGAGATCTGATCATAAGTGGACAGCTTTAAGTCCGTCTGTTCACACCTGCCATTTGAAATGTGTCCTGCATGTGTCTTCTGTGACCACTTGTGACCGGATCTCGTTTTCCCGCCTAGTCTGAGTTCAAAGCTTGTCTGATGATGATGATGATGATGGTTTGTGTGTGTGTGTGTGTGAACAAGTGAGACAGAGAGAGAGGATTTAGGCAGGACTGAATGGATCTTCTGCAGCTGTGCTCTAAAGACAAATTGACATTTTTTTATTCATTATTTATTGGCCAGTGTTGATATTGTCTCGATGGCCACACACAAATCAATGTATGGAGCCTGAGAGGCATGAAAATAAGTTTCCCTCTGATCAGAGGATGTCAGCTGAGTAGCAGGTCCTTCATGTGTGGCAGAGGAAACACTTTTGTTCACACAGCAAGAAGAAAAGGCCACAGGCGATTGGATCTCAGGACCCATTTGGGGGTGTTCAGTCTTGTTCTTAGAGCGGTCCACTTGTGATAGGATCAGTCAAGACGAATGTTAATACCAGGTTGTCACATTCAGCCCCCCCAAAGTATAACACTTCAACTTAAAACTACGATGTCAAGCCTTAGCCTCTCTTCGTTATTTGTGGCTTTTCTATCAAAAAACATTGTACGCTAATAGAATTGACTAATCGAAATTTATAATCAGATTTTGTGCACTAGATACTGTTTCAATTTATTCGTAGCCAAGCCTTGCTTATTAACTGTATAACAAAATGAGGACAAGGAGCTTACACTGGAGGTATCAAACTTCTATAATTGTCTACGAGTTGTGTGAACCCATCATGATCCTTTGGAGAATAAAAATATATTTTTGGTTTTAATGCTTCTCTGTTGTAGTTGTCGTGTAAACATGGCTTATAGCAACTAAGCAGGGCCCCACAAAGACCATGAGCCTGTAGGAGTGACTATGCAGACTGAGCAAAGACACTTCTCTCCAGTAATCTTATCTACCATTCCATGTAGACTACCGTTCAGAAAGTTTATTACATTTTTTGCTCTTATTATATTGTAGTGTCTCAGGGTTTGTGAAAATGAGGCATAGAACAAATCATTATTAGAGTTTTTTTTTTAAAACAAGCAATTATGGAAAAATTTTGTTGAAATTCGTTGAATCAAAGTTTTCGACTCATGAAGCAGCCAAACACTCATTTCACTATTTGAACATTTGAAATGGAAAATTGTTTCCGAGTAATGTGTTGCCCTTGTTGCTTTACATTCACCTTCTGTCCAGTTCATCCCCAACCAGCTCCTTGAGGTTTAAGTCTAGAGATTGTCTTCTTTATTTCCTCACAATTCTGATTAATATATACACATTTACAGTATTGTATCAGAAAGTGTAGTAACATAGTTTGTTCTAACTCTGCCTTTGTACAGACAGAGGTTTAAGTAATCAACATCCGCAGGAATTGTTTGCATTAATCATCAAGGCTGTTATTGCTTCTTTTCTCTTCTGCAAAAAAGTTAACTAATTGTTTGATTCCTGAAAAAGTTATTTTTATATCTACTGTACGTTATTTTTCAGCTTCTCTAACCTCTCCTTACATTTGCACCATTTTTCACCGATCTCGAGTTGAGATTTCATTAAAAACTGGAAAAATGGAGTTGTCTCAACTGGTAGCACAGATGGAGAAGATGGTAAAGTGAGGTGAATAGCAAGTGGTGAAATGTGTTGACATTCTTTGGCAATGAGCTACAGGGAGAATTTACGAGTGTTGTTTGTTGTGATTTTGTTCCCGCTGCTGTGCTGTCTGCTTTGTCCTCTGCGGAGGTGTGATAGAGGAACATTATCCTCAACATGTTGTCATAAAATGTCTCGCCGCTTGTTTTGAATCGGTTAACTGGCTGACCTGTTCACCCTGCACTGGTTGAAAAATGGTTGCTGGAAACGAATTCAGCACAGTCATTAGTGGCAGGGCTTGTTTCCTCTGACCTAGGTTTGTTTGAAAAGTGCGTTGGGCACATGTGATTAACGGCTGGAAGGAACACGGCCACATAATGTTTAATAGATTAAGAATATCGCTTTGGAAAGGCCATTGCATGTCGACTGAATTTGAACCAGTTGATCATTTTCTGATTAGATCAGGGATTTCCAACCTATTGTTTCCTGTATTACATTTCCTCATTTTCTCTGTAATTTGAGTTTAAGTATTTTTCCAGATACGGGGAAATTCATTTCAGATGTTGTGAAGTAATATACTGGATGTTTACTTCTTACTTTGTTTCAGAAGAAACAGTTTATTCTCAGGTGTCATCCTCAGTTTCTCTTGCTTATCTTTGTTAGCCAGATGACACATCTGCATTTGCAGAATCCTGCTTTGTGTTTATTGCAAAAGTGCCGACTCTGGAGAACAAATCAACATCTTAGCTTTGGCCAATATTTTTTTTTAAGAAAATCCGAAAAGGTAACTGAAAATAAAACAGGAAACCTGCGAGTGGCTCCATAGTTTACAGCTTAACATCCAGGACTTTTTTTCCCTTTCAGTTATTTACTTTATTGTGAATCTAAAAAACATTTAAAATTCTGATTATCCCGTACCTGATAGCCCCTATTTAAGGTTTTCTACAAGATGCCCTCTGTTTATCAAAATATCTGGAAGTTTGAAAAGCACAAGTTCCATCTGACACCCCTGCAGGATCTAGTGCCTCAGTCAAAGGAGGAAAATATTATTGTTTTTCTGATGTTTATCGCCATCAGGGGTTGAGTGCACAGCCTCAGTCATAACTTCCTGCAAATCCCTCGTGGCTGAGTTGTTAAGTACCTCTCAATCCTTGAAAAAGGAAAGTTGTCATGGCTCGTGAGAAGGCGTTCTCTGGACAGTTGCCCAGCGATTCAACTGTGGGTGTACGGTGGGGGCCTCCCTCCTAACCCCCTGCTGGACCATAGATTGTGATGGAGCTTGATGGGCAGGCGTTAGGCCAAGACTCTGGGAATGATAAGGGGGCAGACATGCGTGAAAAGGAGAGAGGAGATAACTATTCTCACCTGGGGGAAAAGGGCCGTATCAGATTCTCCCAATGCAATCACCTAAACAGAGGAAGCTGTCAAAACAGATTTGCCCTGATGTTCTGAAGAACGATCTCCAAATGCTATCGCTGTCACCTCAAACAGATTAAAAATGTGGGCTGAAAACATGAAATGATTTTCCTGTGGGATTCCTACGCAAAGATCTATTTAAAGCGTCATGGAAACATTTTTCGGTTGGTTGCTAGAAAGAGGGAGTAATATCCATATATAATTGTGCGACTTTCATAACTAAAAAATCCCCCTCGGATTTGTAAAATATAAGAGCCTCTTACACTAAACCCACTCAAGAGGCAATTTCTTCAAAGACTCAAAGCAGGCGCATATGTAAGGAAAACCCTACTCGTATCACCCCCATGACCCTAACCACAATCTCTTCTTTCTGTCTGCAATAATCCCCGTCTCCAGTTTCTGCTTGTGTCTTGAACTCCACTTGTAGTAGTTCAGTCGTTGTGTCACAGACTTGTGAGTCAACACTGTTCTCCATTAGTCGAAAGAAACAGAGCATTAAGACTCATCTGAATGCTTAATGAAGCTTTCTTATATTGAGCTTTGCATGTCTGGTTTGCAGATACCACTGTCTCACTTTAAATCTGTCATCCAAGCAGCCCATTCTGTTTGGTTCTTTTAGAAATGTAAAAGTTCATCACTATACAAACACACCACAAATCTTTACAGGTGTTTTTAAATGGCCTTAGGGCAACAGCACTCAACACTGTTGTCACATCTAAAGGTTATGGAATGATCAGGCTGATGTGGTGACATGTAAGGCAAGCCAGGGGGAGGAAGAAACACGCTGACCGGAGGAGCTAAGCACATATTAACTGGCAGTTAAACCATTCTGTGTTCATTGAGAAGGAAACTATGACTGGGCATCCAACTCCCATGACATATGGTGGACATTGAGACATTAAGCAAGAAGAGGAAGATCTAACCCCGCTCTGACAGCTTGACTGTTAATTGCTAGTTCCCCCTTTTTGTCTGTCCTCTGTAACTCATTCCTGGCCTGTGGGATTGTTGTTTGTTGGTGAGCCGTTGGCGTCCCTTGGGTTGGCTGAGGCAGGGGCTGTCTCTGTGTGATGGAAGTCTTGTAAGCTGATGGAAAATGTTTTTTGGAGGCCCAGATGTCTTAAGCAGAAGCATTGATCGAAGCTTGGCCAAGGAGGATAGAGAAGTGCAGTGTGAGTTGTAATGCCACCCAGCTCTAAAAGATTCCCACCTGGTAAAATCGTATGTAACCTTACTACGTCATACATGTCCGGAAAGGGTATTTCCTCATGGAACCATATCAAATCCATACATGTGTGTAGAATTTATTTTATACTTAACTCTAAACATTAAACCATGTTTAATTTAATTCACATTGTATATATGTCCTACTTTGGAAAGAGCTGTGTAACTAATTGACCCTGAAACACTGTGTGTTTGTTATGGCTGCTACCTCCACCACCCGAGGCTCTGTCTCTCTCCTAATTTTGAGGGTCTGTTTCACGATCTCCATTGCCATGGCAACTACCAATGGGGGTTTGGCAGCTGTGTCTTCACAGCCATACCAGAGCTAAACAATGAACTGATGCTTACAGTAAGTAACCAGAGAGTGACCTACCCGAGTTACATACAAGAAAAAAAAACTTCAAGCTGTGGACATCAGAGAAGGAGAAATCATACTCAGGAGTTAACAGCCCCTGTGATTGATGGTTAAAATAATGAGCTGACTTGGCCTTTATTTACCCATGTTCCCATTTCCGATCCTGACAGCGACACAGCGTTTGGAAACAAGGCCTCCGCCTCTGCGACCTCAGTTAATTAGGTGAACCTTTTTTTGAGTTGTCGTCGCTCTCGGACAGCTTTTGATCTCATCTTGTGATTAGGTTGTCAAAAAATAATAGAAGTTAAGCTTTTGTTGTGATAGTTGTGTTTTGTGTTATTTACGATGTGTTTTGTGGTATTTCACAATTTGATGTGTCTTGTCTAATTAACTGTGGGCTTTTACAAGCAGGAAATGTTTTCAAACTTGTTTGTGTCCTTTTTGTTTTGTGCCAAAGCTCGTCATAAACTTTGACACTTTGTGGAGACTCGTCATTCAGGGCAGGAACAAAGATGAAGACCGACCCCAGTAAATCAGATACAAGGAGGGCTAACAAACAAACAAACTGCACAATGAATCATCCACATGTGGACAGTCATAACCTGTTTGATGTCCCCATAACTGTCACTTTAAACATCCAAGCTAAATGGAAATGAATGGCTGTTGTATCTATGACGTAGATGCTCAATTTCTATTCAGCAAGTTACTTTTGTGTTCTCTTGAAACGCTGTTACAACATGGGGTTTGTTGTTGTGGGGCAGTGTGTGGCGACAAACAATGATAATGATGGATAATGACTCTGTGCTGTCCTCCTCCTGCAGGCTTCACACAGCCCAGAGAGCCATCAAGCAGACCCAAGTGACGGTGCAGAAGATTGGGAAGGAGATCGAGGAGAAGCTGAGGACGACAGAGGCCTGCACAGAGCGGGTGAGCGCACACACCCATCAGTTGCAGATTTCAACTCATCAGCAACTTACCTTTAAGTCATTGTGAATGTTTAGTCAGCTTATCTTCTTATCCTCGGTAGTAGGCTCTGTTGATTCATCAGCTTAAGTGATAGGGAAACAATATAAAGATGATATGGATTTCATGTATTTAAAAATATACAAAGATGAAGTGCAATTTGAGATCTGATGTTTTCAAGGAACATTCATTAACACCAGTAAGCAGTTATTGCTGTGATCAGCAATAACAGGCCTATAAGGCTTCTACACAAATAATAAGCATTAGCATGCTGTATTGTACTAAATGCTTAACAGGATTTAAGAACGTGTATCACTCAAATCCCCAGATGTAATTGTAATGTAAAGCAATGTGAGATGCAATTATACCCTATGGGAAGCCATTGTATCTTTTTGTTTTGATGGCTCAACTGAAAAGTAGAGAAAGACCATCATCCCGCTGCCTCAATGATAACACTTACACCAAAATCCCCTGTTTGTGTTTCCACCTCTTGTCGTATCCTAGACTGTGATCCAAAGCAAAAGCAAGAAAGCATATTTAACATATTTGGAATTGGCAGCGACACAGCTGTGAAAACGGAGCACTGATCCCGGGTTTGACGTTGTGTTTATTGTAAACATTCACTTCAAAAGTGGCCCCTCTCTCCTCTGCTGTAAAAGCCCCGGGGGCTGTGACAGTTTGGTGTTTTTATCCTCCAGGTAGACTTGTCTTCTTAAAAAACGGCATTTTTCCTGCTCACATAGGATTACATACCTGTACATGCTGAAATTCTTTTTTGGCACCTGGGATGTTTCTGTGTTCACATAGTCCAAGAGGGTGTGTGTCATGTGTGGATGTCATGATACCTGAAATTCTGTATTTACTACTACTATTTTAATGACTTTCGAATAGTCACTTTGTAGCTTAAATCATAGTGTTTATAAATATGCACAACACATCTCCATTTCCTTCCACTATCCAGAAATCAAGTCGAGTCAAAATTATACCAGATACAAACGTGTCTGTGCAGGAGCGATGGAGGGATGTGTGTAATTGGTCATTTTATTTGGTATATGTCCCCCCAAATAACATGGAGGAGGTGGGATTTACGACAAAAAGTCAGTCTTATATTATCATTACAGACACAATGGTAATGAGCCTCAAGTAGCAATATGAGCCTAAACAAGATAATGTTTGGCTTTGTGAATGTTCTGTGTGGAGTATTTCTAAAGTGGATAAAAGCTTAAACAATTCACAAACTCTAATAGTAAGATTTAGGATATGGACATGATGAGGATGATATGATGCCTACGAAATAAGTTTGAGGCGCCCCCTTCTTCTTTTCAAGTTTGAGGTCAGACTAAAAGGCCTCTACGGTTGTTATTCTGTGATTGTCAGTCCTTGAGGAATCATATCTCAAGTACCTACAACATCTACAGGACCTGTTCTACCTACAGTATGGAAGGAAAATGAGTACGTCAAGAATTCCAGATTTTAAGCATTGACTTATCGAAGTATCAGATCTCATGACATGCCAAATTGTGTTGTTTGTGTTGTTACACAGGTACAAAATTTAAAGGTTTAGAGTGCCTCTTTATACAGCTGTTGCAGCTGTTGCTCTCCATTTTGCTCTCCACTGGCTTTTAATATGGTCTCAGTCTTTCAGTTCCTTTCCCCAGACTTCCCCCCCACCTATTGACCCAGCTTCACTATAGCCTTCTTTAGTCTCCCCACAAAAACATTGAGGCTCCATTCTTTAGTCACAAAGGATCTCTTTCAAAAACTTGTCTCTGATATTTCCCCCTCAGTGAAATATTCATTAAAACCCCTTTTCAGAGCTCACATCAGCCAATAAATCACATAATCCTCGTCCTCTACCTTTCTGTAAAAACCTGTGAACTATGAGTGAGTGGAGCATTGTGTGACTCTTCTAAGGGTTTCGCTCACTGCCTTTGGAGAGCTCTGTACGATCCTTCTGTGTCTGTCATAGTGAGCGTGGATCAAAGTAGGACAGAGTGGAGGCCACCAACCCTAGTGCATGGCCCTTTCACCCTCTCACCCACACTCTGCCATTAATCTACTGGGATATAACATGCTCCCCCTACGCCTGCTGCTTATTTACTCAGCTGACCCACTGCTGTTTGATGTTCAGCAGGAGTCAGACGGGCCCGGTTGGTGGTTTACAGTCTCACTCTCGCACACAGACTCGCATGGCTGTGACCCACTTGTCAACTATGCAGCCCAGTGAAAGTGTAGGCGGCTCATGGTTCGTGCCAAAGCCAGTGGTGGTTAACATGCAAGCATCAGGGTGTGACACATCGGAGAGATGGAGGCTCTATCAGTGTTCTCGCCGCGACTGATACCACTCTCTGTTTTTGCAACAAAACCCTCAGAAGTCTTCATGAAGAAGCATATCTGTGTCTTTCCTCAGATCCTGGCCACGATCACTATCAAATTGTGTGCGTGTGAGAGATGCAACAGTCCGTGCTCTGAGGCTACAGGATAAATAACAAGACCTTGTCTCTGTTTGCCTGTGTAAAAGTTTCCTCTCTCTCACATCTCTCCGTTTTTTCTCTTCCAACTGTTCCAGCTCATTCATTCAGTCATCATCCGCACTGTTCTTAAATGTCAGCTCTTCAAATCTGCCTTTGGGTGTTTTCATCGTATTGTTCTGTTTACCTCCAATCTCTCCTTCATACTGTGCACCACATTCACATCCATCCGTCCATGGATCCCTTGTGCTGTTCCTCATAAGATGATTAGCAGGCTCCCCCTCAACCAAATAGAGATATGAAGCCTGATGAAGGGACATCCCAAAGTGAGGACAAGTTGTTGACTAATGACCTGCACCATGTTGCTGCTGCTGGTCAGGGAGCATGTGGTGAGAGAGACGCCTGAGGAAAGTTGTGTTACATGGAGATAAAAACAGATACTCATCTGGAGTTGATGGACTTTTTTTTGCAGTTTCTCACCAGGGTCTGTGTTTGAGTTTGTGTGTTTCCACACGTCTGCATCTGCCATGATGTTCTAGTTTTATTTAGAGAATTGGTCATTTGCAGCTACACCCTGTTCTACACAGTTGTGTACAAATGCTCAGGAACAGCTGCCCCAGAATCAAACCACTTCGCACTGCCTGCATATGTCTTGTTCTATATATATTTGACCTCTCTGCTGCTACTTCCCACTCGTCACTGTCTGTAGCAGCTCGAAACGTCTTTTGTTGACAACTGCCTGATAAGATGTCTGCTCAGGTTGAAGTTGAGAAACTATGGTATAATTACTGAGATCAAAGATCTCCATTGCTGGGTCCCAATTCGGGACTGCATCATTCATAGGCTGCAGTTGAAAACTCATCGTTTAAAACTGGTGCATCTAGGCCATCCCATTTCGAAGGCTTCCAGCCGAGAAATTCCTCCTTCCATTCCCAAACAACAGAGGATCCAATGGGTGGATCCTTCTCAGGCTAACAAATCCCAGGATTAATTGTGTGCTGGTGACAAAGCTAACAAGCTAGCATTGGGAGTGATCTTTTTGCTGTAAGTACAGTGACTCAAAGTAGGTAACAATGCAACAGCAATGGTTAGACAATAATGGAAATCCTCTGTAAAAAAGACTGTAGGTTTGGTCTTCGTTTAGCCTTTGTTCACCAAAGTCTCAACATAGCATGAAGAAAACAGGTGGAAACACTTACCACAGCTCTGTTAAAAGGTCTCCTTATTTCAGCTTCCCCTTTAACACACACAATTATTTGAATTGTTGGCTAGAAAGTAGCTCAGCATATCTGCCAAAATATCAAATTGTTCCTTTCAGTAACATTCATTATTACTGTGACCCTGTAAACCGTTTACTTTCAATGATGTGATATGTCGAAATGTCTGCGATGAAATTGGCTTTAAACGGTGAATGAGGGAACTGTCAGTCATGCACAGCCTGTACACGCCTACTGTCCTGAGAGACAAGGTTGAATCAGGCAAGATTAGTTGAATCACCCGTGTGGGCAGACCTGGGGTTTTAATATATCCATGAGGTCGTGGCATCAGCAATACAAGAACGGAAAAAAATAAAAAGTAAGTTAAGTTACCCATTTTATTAAAAGTAATGGGAAAATAACATATTGCTACTTGAGGCAGAAACTGTATGTGACAGTTTCTTGACAGAACATCCCAGCCCATCTTCATTAGTTGTAACCAGTAACATATAATAAATGTTCATACAAGTGAACTGTAACTGTAAAGAATGTAATGCAGCTCTAATGAATGATTACAGTGATTCAGTCTTGGGTCTGGGAATTTTCTAAATTGGGGATCACAAATGGGACAATTATATGTACAACGTCCTTGTACAATTCCTGATTCAAAGTAGTGTACATCGTCATTTCTTTTTTTTTTTTAGCATTATTCATTGTGTACTTGTATACTCTGTAGCTTAGAACATAAAAATTCACATTTATTCTTCGTATTGTTGGTAAGTGACAACTCACAGGACAAGGGCACTTCAGGGGCCAGTCAGATTTCTGCTGGGGCCACTGCCCCCCTGGCCCTGCCCCTGGATCCACTCCTGCAGTGATTTCCTTCTTCTTCTGACCTAAAAGTATCCTAAAAAGCTAATTCATTTAATTATTTGGTATTACAAAAACAATATTTAGTAAAAGTTGTAAATATATGGCCAAATGACAAATATTAAGCAATATAAATGTGTGTGGTGATAGTGTATACGTATCCTTTCATCCTACCATACCCTCCTGTAAGTCCAGGTTTGCCTCACATGTTATTAGAACAGCTGCTGACAGCCAGACCTCCACACCAAGTTAAACCTTTTCACCAGCAACCCTGATCTCAGAGCTCAGCCAGATGTTTTTTTTATCGTTAAATGATTCTCCACCTTTGTTGTTATTAATTGTTGATAGTGGATTCTAGATTAGTGATGGTGAATATTAGCTCAGGAGATAAGTATTAAATCAGTGGGACGTGGGATCAACCTGCAAAAACATGGCTTGTTTTCGAGGGAGCTAGTAGGACTTTTGGGGTCTTTATTAAAGGTAATAAACACCACAATCACTGTGACCATATGCATCCTCTCTCTGTGATTCTTCTCCATATCTGTCTTGTCTTCTGTTTGCAGAAAAAAGAGCGGGAGTGCATGCAGCTGAGAATAGCTGTGCTGCGCAGCGAGCTGCAGCGGCAGAGGAAGGCACTGGGCAGGGAGATCGACCTGCGACAGAAGGAGAGGGCACAGCTTCAGAAGAAAGGTAAAGCTGATGGAATCACATACAACATGTACATGTGGACTCCTGTGCCCTTTGACACAACACCATGCCCATTATTGTCGTTTGCCTTTTCCCAGTTTAATGGAAGGTAGGTAACAGACTGTTTTTCTTATGTTCATCTTCTGCAGCACACCCTCTACTTTCTACTTTCTCTAGTTGTAGTTTTCAAGATGACTCAAATTAATGACAGTTGATAAGTGTATTCGAAAAAGTACAGTCCAGTGAATGGTGATAAGTTTAAAAGTATAACCCCAAAAATAGAATTGTACTGCCTTGAGGCAAATTAAAATAATGCGCAACGTCATTAGAAAAACAACGTGAATGCTGTATACACATAAAGCACTTATTGCCCTATGTCGTCAGTGCAGTAAATCAGTGTTTAACCAGAGCTAACATGATTTCACTGCTGGTAATAAAAAATGAAAGGCACTGATCATTCTGCAACTCATTTTGTTGTCTCATGTGTTACTGCATAACTCATATCCAGTTTATGTAAGAACTGAAGGCTTAATACAATCTCACCAAAATCCCCAATCTATTCATGATTAACCACAAAAGGCTGTTTCAGCTACTCATTGTGAAGAGAATTGGGAATTTTCTTTTGACGTAGTTGGCAAGCCAGGATTACCAGGATATTTTTCTTTTTTATTTAGAATAATACACCAAATTCCCTTGGTTATTACTTATAATAGTTAAATAAGTTATATTGACTTGATATACCTTATTCCTGTATTATTCCCTCAGATGCTCAGTAGCTCTTTCTACAGTTAAATCAACAACCACCCCCCACCCAAAATGAATGTCTTCAGAAAACATTTCCTTGACTGTTTTTCCATGTTATTGTGTTACCAGTTGTACAAAAGGCAAGTTACAGATAGGTTTATTACAAATGTAAAAGGTGCTCTTCATGTGTTAAATTACAGTACAGTACAGTAGAGAGTGTTGTCACATACAGGAAACCTCAGTCACACTCCTGGTCAGAGGATTGCAGTCACTCAACACACACACACACACACACATACGCACATGCACATGCACATGCACACGCACACGCACCACACACACGCACACCTCAAACACACACCATATATGCACACACACATACAAAAGAGCAGTGTGTGTGCAGTGGTGTCATTTCGTCAACCCTGTGAAGTCTGAGAGCTGAGGAGAGTTGTATTAGTGCCTGTTGCTGTTCATAGGGAAATAAAGGGCTTATGAAAAGGTAGTGTGATTGACCATTTGACTGAAAAATATATGCGCAAATATAAATTCTTAACATACATGAAGGTGTATGTGGGAATGCTTTTAAACTTTAGTCCCCGCTATTGTCAATTCAGGTCGATTAAGCTCTATTGGAGTTCATGTCAGAAAATGGCTCTACTGTACAGTTTGCCTGTTCTTGTACAGCTATCCAAACTGCATTTTTTGCACTGACTAATCTTTTGGTCCTCCTGCTATCATCGGTGGTGTTTGTCTTAAAGCAGGCCAGATGCTCCCTTTAAGAACCTTTTGTCTGTAAGATCAGCTTGCTGTCTGGTCAAAGGGCAGGGCACCTCTCTGAGCCTCCAACCTGACGTGGGGATTGTCAATGATTAGCATGAAGTCTGCACATGAATGCGGACATTCACCCTCACCCAGAGACACAGCACTAAGAGGGTCGAAGGGAGAACTTTTCCTTTGTGGTGCATTTCTAAAAACTGGCTGTTAATCCTCTGCTGCTTTACCTGTCACCACTCTGTCTACAGCCAAAACAAAAGAAGCCGCTGCCCTCCTTCTCTGCAGCTCTTTCATGGCTTTTTTCCACACTGGACAGGTGCTTATTAAGTAAGAGAAGAGAAAAAAAACAATCCTTCAGCTGGTTTCAAGAGGAAAATGGTATTTTGGGATAGATTGAAAAGTCGTAGCTGAGTAGGCCTATGCTGAAATGTTGTTGGGGTTCTTCCCAGACTCATAACTCAGAAGCCATAAACCATATGCTGTGGAGCTTTGCTGTATTTCAGCTTGTTGTTTAACTTTTCCAATCAGCCTGCACATATTCATTTGTTTCACATCGGGTGGGAAAAGACACCCCGCATTAATTACAGTCAGGATACTCCTGAAGACAGGTGTTTATAGTATTCTATACAGCAGCTGATTTTGTGTCTGATTATATTTACGTTGGCAACCACAACATGTTTGTTTCATCTGATCTCATCTTTCATTTTGGAGACACATGTGATTTTATCAATTGTGGCTTAAATTTCTTTCCAAACCTTTCCTTTCCCACATAAACAGGAAGATTTAATACAGATTGCATAACAGGCAAACTAGTGGCTAAGGACCAATGATTTATATCCCCATTTACTGTCAATGTTGATTCAATTAGTGTTTAAGTTGCAGAATTTTCACACATTCCAGTGCTTATGAGGCACAGGTTTCTTTGGAAGTTTTATTGACAGTTTGTGTAAGAACAATGCTATGCAGTTCATCCCCAGAAGGCATCTCACATGGACTTAATCTCCTATCCTGGTCACGCTCTTTAGGACGTCTTCTGCACCTGGACGTGTGGTCTTCCCATCCTTCACACAGTATTAGAGCCCATTAGCAAATAAATCGTATCAGCCTGTTATTAACACTAAAGCAACCTCTTCCAAATAAAAGGCCCTGGAAACCCAAACATTCAGTGGAGGATCTGCAGGTGTGTGCATGGACATGTGAATCACCAGATAAAGATCAGACGAACCACTTTTGGTGAAGTGATGTAGCATGTCGCAGTGGATGCGTGTACATGCCTATACATTGTTGATCATATACATTTGCTGCCGTCTCTACCATCCTGGGCAGTGTTATCATAGTAACCCCTGAAAAACATTGGCGTTTGGTATCATCCCGATGACAGGTTTAAAACGGGCTGTTCGACGCCCGCTGATTTACAGTAAGGACAGTGAAATCAAAGCTGGAGTGTAGAAAGCGATTGTTTTTCTCCTCTTCAATCACACACATACTCACACGAATTCCACAAATTGTCTCTCACACAAAGCATAACAGAGGACATGTGAGCATGACCACCTTTTTTAAAAATATACAGCTGTGAATTTGAAATAAAGTCAGTCCTTCCTGTCTAGAATAAATGGGTTTGGTTTTGGTGGAGGTCACACTCTTGTCACAATTTCCTCCATTCCAAATTTCCTTTTTCCAGCCTGAGCAGCGGACATAAATCAGGCCCGTTAGCAGCGTTTATTGTGCTTAACGGTAGTTATTCTCACGCTCTGTAACACAGCCAAGGCTGTCCAGCAATAAATGTCAGTGGTTGGGTTTCTCAAGTGTAAGGAACACAGTAGTGCGAAGGTAAGGTGTGTGTGTAGAGGTATTTGTCACCTCAGAGAAAAGGTCTCATATTGAAACTATCATCATTAGGGCTCCTTTAGCTGCAGCTTCACACGTCTACATCCTTATCATGGCTGCCATCTTGATTCAGATGCTCAGTTACTACATTCTAACACTCTAATGCATATGAGGATGTCGGTCTACCTCTTTCCTGTCCTTTGTGTTGACTCCCCTGACATTCTACTCTGTCTCTATCTCACAAAACCAAAACTTTTTATTTTAAAAAGATAGGTTACGACGATACGGCCAAAAATTGTATTAAGATAAAAATTGTAATATCAGTCAATATTGATATTTTTCACAATTTAAAGACCGTTTTTTGCTCCTGAGTGAAAGTTGTGGTTTTAAACTCCTTTAAGAACAGAAAATGACAATCATTTAAAAAAATGTGGCAAATCTGAGGCGGATCAGTAAAGTGTTCTACCTCCTCACTGGGTTTTGCACAATACACAAGTGAGACATCCATATACATTGAGCCTTTGTTATATTGGAATTGATGAAAATCATAATTATTAATGTTGTTTATTTCCCAGCCCTAATATAGATTATTTTTTGTCACTGTATATTTAAACACAATGAAATTCTATTCAGCAGAAATACCTATTTAGAACCTTTTTATTATATTGTAGGAAGAGTCTTGTTGGCAAAGACTAGGCAAAGATACATTTCTACATATGTTCTGTACAGTTGTTCACATTCAATATTGCCTAAGCAGTTTCAAAGTTACTGAATAGATCCTAAGGTTGTTTTATTGGTTGTGATTTTAATTCGACTTGATGGAATGCACTCTGCATCATACCTACCTTCGTTTCATGTTAACCAATTGCTTTGGATGCTGCGTGGGTTAAATGTCACTGGATAACCTGACTTATCGCTCATGAACTTTTGCACTGTACAAGCTGTAATGTCCTGTCAGCAGAGTGGTTGACGCAGCTGCAATTCTCTCTGAATCCCACACAGCCCACAGTCAGCTGTCGGGGGGGACCTGAAAGTAGAAAACTGATGATCTATAATGAGATTTAATACCTTTATAGCATTAAAATGCCTCCACCCCATTTTGGATCCTGAGTCCATGTCTCGTTTTTAATATTGAAGATGGTGTGTCAACACGGAAATCACCAGCATCCCTCGCTGCCTTGTTACATGCTGTTGTGATATCCTGTTCCATCTTTTCGTTATGCAGACTGGAAAAGGTTAGAGGGATTTCTGGAGAGAAAAAAAAAGCATGGATAAAACAGATAGGACATAGCTGGGCATTACATGAAAGAAAGCCTGCTGTAGAGGCCTGCGCAGTCGGTGTTAAAATGGGTTTTCATGTCATCGCTCACAGCAGAGGGCCTGTCTGATCTCTGTCTGACACAATCTGTCTTCTGAGTTAATCTGATGGAGATACATCTCGGTACCTCTATTTTCTCCTTCCCTCCATCTGCAGAACTCACCATCTCCTTTCATCCTTGCCATGCTAGTTAGAGCGGCCGGGATGTCAGGGGGGAAATATGTGATAAAAAGCAGGTGCCGTGATCCATCTGATCACACATGTGATTTGACAGTCCAATTGCTCAGGACACACTTTCCTGCCAGCTCCCTTTGGCCCACTCGACTGAGAGTGGCGCTCACTGTTGCTTGGAACTTAAATCGTCAAATATCCTCCCCAAAACGGCTGCAATGTGGAATTAAAACTAAAAAATGCAGGTGAACACAAGGAGAGATTTTAAAAGTAGAGCTGGAAATTCCTTTATAAAGAAAGTGGTACTTCTGAGGCACTTAGTTAAGTTTGGAGCTATAGTTCAGCTGTCTGCGACACCTTGCAGATTTCACACAACTTTCCATACACATTTTCAGGTTTCATGATATTATAGAGCAGAGTTCATGTTTAAAAGTGTAAGATACCAATATCTATTTCAATCCTGTTAATGGAGACGAGATGACTTTTGGTTAAAATTTAAAAAAGGAAACACTGGAGAATCACAGAATATCATGTCGGTTACGATACTTATTTTACATTTTTTGCGGGGTTAAAATAATGTAAAAAATAAAGAAATCAGGAACTAATAGAATCATATTTGATGATGTCATTATACTTCTTTGTTTTAACCAACTTCCTCCTACTCTTCCTGGGGATCTGTATGCCCTTAAGTTCAGTGCATTTTAAATTAATTCACTTAAAAGCATCTTCATCATGATGTGACCGTGGAACTGTGGAGCAGCAGTGACTTGATCCCCATGTCCCTCAGAGTGAGGCCAGCCCCCTTTGGGAGAAACCTCATTATTGATGTTTACATTCATAGTCTGAACAAAAAGCAGGTGGGATTTCTGGCATGGACAGATCTGCTTTGTGGCCCCTGCTCTCTCTTCATCAGCTGTTAGACTAATGTTCAGCCTCACAACCCTCTGTGCTCATATTTTGGACGGCAATGCAATTTTTATGTAATCATCACAAGTTACAGACTATCTTTCTATCTTCTAACTTCCAGCCAATCGTGAACAATAAAAGGCAATCACATTTTTCTGTTTTTTTTCTACAGTGTCTGGGAAAATTGCAGGAGAAAAGACTTTAGTTTGATCATTTTCTGTACTTGATTACTTATAACGTGGATCATATGCAATACAAGCTGCATTGAAAACTATTTCAAAGATGAAAACTAAATTCTTATGATGTCTTTTGTGCAGTAAATTGTGAAAAACTCAACCCTGTAAGACCCAAATATAGAAAAACCTAAAAAAAAAATTATTTGACCTTTCAGATCATGTTGTATGAGGCCTTTGATGCAGAAATGAAAGTTTTTTAAAAAATAAAAAGTTTATGTACGTTTTTAGAGAAATGTTGTAATATTGCAACATTGGGCTTAGTTGGGAGCAGGATTTCTGTATTTGTACTCACGTTGTGTGAACAATTCAGAACAACTAAGGGTTCATTTGCAGGGTTGATTGCTTACTTAGCCCCATAACGGTATATAACATTAATAATAATCACACATTAGTCATATTTTTATGAAGTCATTTATTAAAATTATTAAAAATATTAAACAAGATAAAACTCTTAAAAAGCGCGTTTTTTCCCTCTTTTTTTCTTTTTATGACATTGGTCATGAAGACTTTCATTGGTGGTGAAAGTCCCAAAAACAGTCCCTGTTGTCTAAAAAGCAAAGGCGAACATCACACTTTCTGCATTGCGTGTTGGTGTATCCTTTATTGCACTGTCTGCAGCGTCCTCTCCCTGTCTTCCTTGGGAAATGACCAACTAGGTCCTTGCGTACATCCAATGGGAGGTTTGCACATCTCTTGGATGGCCTCTTCTGAGCATTCAGAGGGCTTCCTGATGTCACTGACTGTGTTGCTGGGCTCCCTTTGCCTGAAGATTGCCGTCCTCCTCCGATAAGAGAGGATGCTAGCTGTGCCTGAAACTGTCTCCTGTTCATTGTCTCTTTGCTAGACACCTTGTGCGCTTTACAGTCCCGCTTGTAGAGCAGCCAGGCATTGATCACAGCGAGGATGATGGTGTGCCAGAAGATGTACATGTACCAGCGACGGGATTTGATGGGGAACTTATATTTGGCTGTAAATGAGTCAAACAAATCCACACCTCCCATGTACTTGTTGTAGGCACCAACAATGTAAGGCCTCTCAACTTCAATAAAGGTTTTTTTGGCTTTGTCCCAGCGTTGAATCTTCTGCACAGGTTCAGGTCCAGCAAAGGATGACACAAGTGTGACGGCCCTGCTGTCATACCATTTGACAGCACAGATGTTGTGATTCCCCTCCACTCTGACGTCATAGCTTCCTCTCCCCTTTTTCTTCAAGCTCTTCTCGTCTTCAAGGTTACAGTCGGGTAGGCGCACCTGCCTGGCTGTTCCCACGTAATGAATTCCCCGATCAAGGAGCTTCACTAATAATGGAACACAGGTGAAGTAGTTGTCTGCATACAGTTTGTAGTTCTGACCTTCTGGAAGTGTGGAAGCAAGTTTCATCACAACCTCACCTGACAATCCAAGTTCAGATTTGGCTCGTATTCCGTTGACACTGCCTTGGTAGACATCGAAGTCACACATCATGCCAGAGATTCCAGTTCTCACCCACACTTTGAATCCCCATGGGTTTGGCTTGCCTCGCATATATTGCTTGATGCTGCTGAATTTCCCCTTGAAAGGAATCATCATCTCATCCACAGAGTTGTGCTCTTCTGGTACCACCTGCAGGCATTTCTCTCTGAATGAATCAAGCCACAGTCTGAGTTTCCATAGTTTGTCTTTCTTTTCCGTCTCAGATACTGTCATGTTGTTTACAAAATGTAATGACGTCAACAGGGATTGGAATCTGTTGCGTGGCATCACATCAGCAACAGGGGAGTACCGCGTCTCTGTCTCCCAATACATACGGGTTCCAGCCATTTGTACCAGGCCCATCTTCAGGTACATGCCAAGCATTTTTTCAATTTCCTTTGCAGTGGTGCTTACAGATGTTCCATGCACCTGAAAGCTGTACTCATTCGTGTTTTGTGTCAGAGCCTCAATCATGTCTTCGGACACAAACTTCTGGAAGTATTCCAATGGTGTGTGGAGGGAAATGTCATCTGCTGTGATATCCAGACCAGAAAAATCTGTGTTGGGACTGATGAAATCTTTTTTCAGCCAGCGATACCTGTCACGGGGCATGGTGTGTTTCCTTGTTTTTGGCTCGATGTCCACGTAATTATCAGCTGGACAGACCATGGTGGTTGGTTTTCTTTGTCCACTTCTTTACAGACATCTTCATCGGAGTCTTCATCACTCTCATCTGTGTCACTGATTTCAATCTCAACCTCAGTCTCTCCATTTTGGACCAGGTCAATAACATCCTGCACCGTGTATCGCGGCTCTCTCCTTGCTGGTGGCATTCTGAAAATAAAATATCAATTAATTAACATGAATATATGTTTTATATATTGTAGTACATAACCTGAAGGAATAGATAGGGTGGTGGACCAAGTGCTCAGGGTAGAAATGTTTTCCATGCAGACAATACTGTCTGCCTGGTAAGTCGCTTTTGACAAAAGCGTCTGCTAAATTCTCTAAATGTAAATGTAAATGTAAATGGTTTAATGGCTCTAATTATCATACTAAAAGGAAAACATGCATCCCCCCACTTACATCCACACCCCACATTCAGGAACATTCCTGTCCCCAGAACTGAATTGTTTCATGGACAAAGTCATGGAATTTTAGGTCAGGCTGATCAAATTAACTACATTTTTTAGAGATAAAACTTTTAAATCAGTCAAATTTGACCAGAACACAACACAAGGGTAGAATGTATACTATCCATGTATAAAGAAATTACTCTGTTTCAGGCAGTGGTGTAGTGGAGTGAACACAACCTGTTTGAGCCCACTGCAACAAGCCAGCTATTTTGACTACCACATTCACCCAGTGTTGTATAATTGCAACAATTATATAATAAGCTCTAAAAGAAATTTGATGCATCTATTCCACACTAACTACATATGTACATGCTCTAGACATTATAATAACAACCAAAAAAAATATAAAAGACATTTTACTTACATGCATCTGATGAATCCAGTCCAATGAAACCAATAGATGTTGTTCGAAGGAAACCTTGAGAGGTTGTGTGAGTTCATGGCCAGAAGGCGTGACTTATAAACAAATGTACGATCCAATAACATTGTTAGACTGAACAATAGGACCCAATGACTATGTAAATGTGGTAAAAAAACAAGAAAAAAAAAGCCAGATTGTTTTTTAGGATGGTTAAAGGTAACGTTGTAATTTTACAACAAGGGGTGCTACAGGGTTTAATGTCAGATTTTGGCTTTATTTGCCTGCCATCCCACGCTGTGTGATGCTGCATGAACATAGATTAAAGAAATGCTCTGTTACAACCCTAAATTATATGTTGCTTCTTTCTGGTTTCATGCTACACTGAGTTATTGTGTGCTTGCCAATACTGCGGCTACACAACTACCACAAGATGTATCATTTCTGTCCCTTATCTGCCTGATTTTATTTATTTGCCCGGCTCTGTATTTAGAGTCTGACAAATCCTGTAATTTGCATACATGTGTTGTTTATTTTTATGTGGTGTCAAAAGGAAATGGTTTTGGCCTTATCAAAGTTGTTTTATGCAGCTCAGGTTTTAACCGTGGATGGCTGCCAACGAAACCCAAGCCCACCTGGCTGTTTAGATGTAGTGGAAGAGAACACACACCTGATAATTTCCCCTTTTTTTCTTTCTGTCTCTGTCAGAGGAAGCGTTCGGCGCTCAGCACGAGGGTCTGAAGGAGGAGAAAGAATCCCTTACTAAGCTGCAGAAAGAATGCACTGCCAAGAGGTATGTGTAAACCTGTAATTAGCTATTGCTTTATTTCTGCATCGAAAACACATTTTTCAAATGCATTTATCCCGTTGCCGGGGGCCCACTGCATGATGTGACCCAGTGTGTTGCTCAATGGTATTGAATTGTGATGAGATTACTTCCTGCACTCTGCCTCCCACCTTGCTCTTTCAAAACAAGGGGATGTTTTTGTGGCTGGCGCTGCCTATTTATGTGTTCTCAGAGTTTGCACTTTGTGCTAAAACCCCTATCAGCCTGTGTTTTTTTTGGCCCGTGGGGAGATGTGTGCGGATGGTGCAGACCCTTGATACAGCTTTGTTTGTAAGGGCAGAACCTGGCAGCCCCAGAGAATACACCAGAGCCCCAGTGAGGCTGACGGGGCCCACAGACCCCGCACACAGCACATTAATACAGAAAGTAGTACATCTGTCCGACATTCATTCCTAAGAAATATCAGTATTTTTGGTTTCTCATAGAATTGTTTAATTTTCTATAATTTTAAATTGTTTTAAATTATTAAAATTTTTATAATTTTTCTTTTTACTATTAGCAAGGGAAAGGTTGTGTATACACATGTACCCCTTTTCAAAGCCTGTCACCATTCCTGTTTAACAGTGATTCAGTCAGATTGTTCATCAATTATTGTTTAATTTACTGTAGTAGACATTATTCGATGTGATTACTCTTTTTGAAATCTAAAAATACTTCACTTTGCCTTTCTGCACTCCATTAACATATTGTATCTGTGAATCTGTAATCTGCATACAGCGTTGTATCTTAATATGATTTTGCCCTCATTACGTTTACACATGGTGTTAGTATGTATCTCACATTGAGATCTGATGAAGATCTGATCGCTGTGTCCAGCTCATGTCACATCCTCCTCATTTGTGCAGGTTCACAAAAACATTGAACAACAAGAAGAAGAAGAAGATACTTGCCGTTCACGACACTGTGTTATTGTGTTTGCTTGTTGTCTGTTGGTTATGTCTTCACTCCTTTCTCAGGTGTCTTGAATAACGTGCTGCCTCGGGAAAGGACTGATTCCTCCGTTGACTGACTAATGGCTTCTAGCTGCCTATCTTGTTTGCACCCACGTACTTGTTTTATGTGGACTGACAACACAATTGCATTTACTCTTGTGTTCATTGTGGTCATAATACATCCCTGACCACCTCCGGAGGTGGTTTGGTTGAATCCCAATCCGTGCTCAATGCATCTTGGGTGCATTTACAAATGTAATCTCATGTGGTCAAGCTCTATAATGCCAAGCTCAATGGGGTTATTTTCTGGGAAGTGAGTAACCAAAATTGCCCTCAAATTGTTGTACACATTTATAAATATAATGTTTTTATTTTTAGATCATGTTATACAGATTTGCATCCAGTTTGAGTCTGATTTCACTTCATATGTTTCTTGTTTCTTCTCCCACTAATCATCATAACTTTCTCAAAATCCCACTAGTGTGCACCCCATGGTGCAACTAACACATTTTGTTGATTTTTGAAGCTGTAAAAATGTAATAACAATCCTTGCAGGAAACCGAAAAATTTGCCTATGCAAAAGTTTTGGTACCTTAATAATTTAGTGCCTTAAAGGGGCCCAATCCCTAAATACTAACATAGCTGTGTCTCACTTCAGATGCCACCTTATTCATGGGCTTCGTAGTCCGAAATGAGATGGTACTACTTCACTGCTGTCTAGCAAAAGAGCTCCAGTTGGACATGACAGAAAGTTTAGTTTTTTAACTGTGTGCCATCAGGTATTTGGTTCAGTTGAAGTGTGATGCTGAAGCATGAGATGTCTTATCGCTTGCCGTTACGTCCTTGAAAAATGGTTTATCACTTAAGTGCATTAAATCCTGGGATAGTTTGAGCCCAAGAAATATCGACTGGTTCAAGCCTTTGTTTCTTGTGGGACAGAAGGACGCATTTGTCAGCAGTGTTTAGAGGATCCTTCGAAATAGGCGTGCCACTGTCACGCAACCTGTCTTCAAAAGCAGCCTTTGAAGGATGCAGCCCCTTAATTGAGTCATAGGTCATAGAAGATATTTGAAAGCAGCTCCACCTCAACCAACTATGATATTAAAATGCTGCTTCATGCATCATTAATAGATGTGAATTTTCCCACAGAATGAGTTCGACTGTTGACAAATCGGGAAATGCACTTATTTACTTCTCAGCAGAGAGCAGGATTAGAATGTCTACACCACATTCATATCTTAAATATGAGGCTTTGGGCAGTCGTTTAGCTTAGCTGTGTCAAATGAGAACATGTTTGGATTATACTTCAATGTGAAAACGTTTCCCCAAAACTGTATTTGCTTACTTCTGGCAGGTAATATGTAGATGACCACAAAGTGTTTTGTTTATGACTGGCATACATTAAAAAGGGCAGTGGTGGGAAACTTTAGTTTGCGTATTTTAGGAAAAGGGTTTGTAAAGGCCTTGCATCATTGTTTAGCCAATTGGAAGTGGCAAGTCCTGGTGGACAGATGTGTTATTTCAGGTCAAATTATCATTACACACCAATCTGTCTCCTCTCTTAGATACACAAAGCAGCCGCACACACGGAACGGGTAATGATAAGAGACTTCAAACCACAGGCAAATCCAAATAGGAAATTCATGTGAAAGGCGAGGAGCGTGAATGGGAGGATGCATCACATTCAATAACCATTTTTCCCCCAAAACCTCTTTTCATCTGCATTTAATGATAAACTCTTACCCACAAGCTGTGGTGTAAGTGTTGGACAGGACAACCGAGGGAGAGAGACACACACCCACACACACACACACACACACACAAGCTTGTGTGTGTACTTTTTATTTATTGTTCAAATATTCAAAAGCTTATTTTAGCAACATATACCTGTAAATACATGTTAATAACATGGCATTATTAAAGAAATTAGTTCAGATTCAGAAAGTTTTGAATCATGATGAATTTAATAGTTCAAAAAATCGGTGCTCTGTGTCCTTTTATTCTCGTATTCCATATACTGTACTTTTGTAGCTTTAGTTTAGCCACAGGCCAGTCATGCTGTCAGTCGTGTAAAGACAACTGGAAAGTTGCTTTCAACACACAGCTTTACAAACAGCTACAGGTCGTAACTACATTTACATGATTGTAATGCAGCAAATATAGTTTCTAAATTACATTTTTTGAATACCATGGAGTTTTGAGTATTACAAAATATGAAACAAAACAATCCCTTTTTGGAGACTATATTGGCCGATAGTTCACTTAATTGTAATTGTATTGTAATTTATACATTTATTTTTACTCTTTCATACTTGAATGAATCATATGGTCATGTGCCTCGTACAAAGGGAATATTTCACTAAACTGAAAACATCATATACTCGTTCTCACTCTGTTTTACATAACTCACGCCAAACCACAGCTTACACTGACAGCTACTAGGGCAAACACAGAGACTTTTCCACTTTCCATGGGTCATAACTGCTGAACATCTTCCAGCCTGTTTTGATAATGTGACAAGCTGGGGTTGATGGACCCAGCAAAGCTAATTGGGGCTGTCCTGTTATGGATATAGAATGGCCAGTAATTTGGCAGTTGTGTTATTTTACTTGTTTTTTTTTAACAGTCAAACTTAATATAACTCAGTGCTGACTCAGTTAGCACTCTTCCAAGCGTGGCCCAGACAGAAAGCAGACTGGCCTCAGATTGACATTGACCTGCTATCACATCACTACGCAGCATACACCCTGTCTCCCTGTTCATTGTATTTTCCGTTAGCAGTGGGTCCCAGTGGAGCAATAACCAGCCTGGATGATTTCTACTGCTTATTTCCACTTTTTCCTGTATTCTCCAGCAACACTTCTTCTCCGACAATCTAATTTCTGCACTTTCTCTAGTCTCTCCTTTGACCACCGCTCTTTAACTGCAGCTTTTATCTCATTGTGTCGTCCTTGTGTCTGGTTTTGTTTCTCCAGGGAGCAGTTCCTCAAGTCCAACGCCCAGCTCACCTTCCGCTGTCGGCAGCTCCTCTCTGAGCTTTCCTACATCTACCCCATTGATCTGGTGAGTTGGGCCAGATTGTACGCTGCTGCAAAGTTATCGCCCTTCTTTTAAACCTGCTGCTCTCATATACAACTAAAGTTTTTAAACGCTGACACCACTAGACAATGGCTTAATGATTTAAAACAAGTGCAGGTGCCGGCACAGCTGGTGTTTTTTTTCCCACGCAGCTTTTCATCTTGTCTGGGTCTGTTTCTGCTGTCTGATCATCTTTAATACGAAACCTCTTTTATATTCCCAGGCTAATCAGTCAGATTATGTCATCTGCGGAGTGAAGCTGCCAAACTCTGAAGACTTTCAAGGTAATTCATTACGTGCCTGCTTGTGTGTTTCAGGGTTACAGGAGGATAAGGTGTGATAAGGCGTGCAGAACAATTGTTATGTCTCAGCTTTAATGCTTATTGAGATGTTTGTCAAAGTAGAACATTTAAAATTGGAAGGTAGCTGATATCATAGATACAGTATCTATGATATCATTTTTGGCTTCTCAACATGGCAACTAGAGCATTATGTGCATGAATAACAAGTGTGTTATTTTAATGCTTAAAAGACATAATGACATAATTGAATCATCAGTCATGAGCCACTATTTATACCTGCCAGGAAAGATTGACAACCTTCTTCACTCTGGCTAGTTCAACCAAAAATCACAATTCACCCACACATTACAACATGTTTACCCTCATTCAGAAATAGCTGAACACCAATTAAATTACTTTCCTAGGGCAAGTATTAGAATTATAATTATGAGTCACACACATCTTGCTGGGTGTATTTTTGCTTCTCTAATTGGGATGATAAATGTCAGGGGGTTTGGTGTCTGAAGGCTTGGTAGCTTGGTGTGTGAACAGCTTTTCTGATCTCTTGCTTACTGCTGATGGAGCATGAGCACAGTCTTGTATGTGGTTCCCAACCCCCCAGTGAGATCCACAAAACCCTCATGATTTCATATTAATAACACAGCAGGACATAAAGTGTAGTCAGCCAGCAGGTACAGCCGCAAAGCTCTTGTTATCATTTTTGCTGGTGCAGGTTAGAGAAGGGGTCATGCTGGATGTGTTGTGATAAATGGGATTCGCTGTCACACCGAGGGGTAACTTGATGACTTCATGACTTCTCAGTTTAACAGGGGGGCCTGACTGAATGGGTGGTGAATGGTTCGCCTTGGTCTGCAGCACTTGTCTGACACGGAGAACACACCGGTCACTGTCCATTCAACAGTCTCTCACTCAGCTTCCTCACAGCTGGTGAGACCAAGTGGGCCTCTGAAGCTATAACTCAAAAAGGGCTGTCCCAGTCTCCTCCGCTCCCTGCTGTCACACTCCACCTGTTACAATTCCTTTAGGAGCACAGACGTGCAGCAGTGACAGGAGTGACAGTCAGCCCTTTTGTGTTGGCAGCACTTGTTCCCATGTTTCTTCGGCCTGCGAGCCCTGCACAGGTGGACACTAAACATTGACTGTAAGCTACTGAGCATGTGCTGTGGGATCAGATCAAATTGGCTAACGGAGAGCATAATGTACTTACTGCAAACTAGCTTTTACAATACTCTTCAACCTGGTCAGGTGACTTGTCGGGGGAGAAATGCAATTCCAATTTATATCACTCTCCAACTGCTGTCAGCATTATGACCAGACCACCCTGCGTGTGACGGCTGCATCGCTGATCTGCTGCTCCACGTGCACGCCTCACACAGAGAGCATGTCTGCTGTAGAGGTGCTACGTTAGGATTCTGGTATCACTACTGTATTTACTCGAATAAAAGTAGGGCTCTGTTCTCAACTAAATGCCAGGACTCTATGGTATGAAGCCCTGCCTCTTCCTGTCCTGCAAATATTTCACAATAAAAACCTTGTTAAAACTAATGGAAAAATTAAGTCAATAGGAACACTATAGTGCTTTTACTTTGAAGCAGGTACAGGAAGGGTTGCAAATATTTGTGCTTACGACAAATTCGGCAGATAAACATTGACACTGCGGTGAAAGATAATTATTACTGGCTATTTCGCTATGGGTCCCGAAAATAGTCAAGACCCAGACTCATGCAGGCAGTCTGATTGCTGATAACATGGGCACCAAAATGTCAAGCAAGATGTTCCACGACGAACATTTGCCACACATGCATCTCGTGTGGCCCGGATGTTATATATCCTGCAAATGCCTGCACTACATGTAGAGTCTTATTTTATTATCCCCCTTCTGACCCCTGCTCTCATTTGCGTGAGGTCTGTCCCAGAGAGAGATTGTTCAAGTCCAGAGCTGCCTCAATGGGTGTTTAAATCGGGTTAAAAAGGCCTACAGGGGAGGATGTTCCACATTAAGAGACCAGGGTCGGAGTTAGTTGGAGTCCTAATCCCAGTGGGGGTCAAAGTGGAACAGGATGGCACTGAAGTTCATCTGCGCCTTACATTTACCTAAGCCATACCTTGTCAGCTCAGCCTTACTAGGTACCAACAGTCTCCAGTTGCACCCTTAGGTGTCTCTTCTAGTAGCATGTCCTTTACTTGACCTAATATTCTGGTTAGAGTGACGCATCATCCGAAAGCACCAGAGGCCAGGAAGCTGTTTACTTCAGGTACTTTAGCTGCCATTGAGTGAAAGGATGCAGGAAGACGAGTGATACAAAGCAGGCTTTTTGTGTTAAATTGAAAAACACAGTAAGAGCCAAGGAGTTGACCACTCAATATTGTCATACACTATTATTTCAAAGCATTGAGATACAAACCACTGTGTTTAGGTCTTTGCCTGAAGCAGTGTCCTGCTGCTGTTGGAGAATGTGAAACCACTTAGCGTGTAGTCTTGAAACCGTTTTTTTCTTTGCTTAACGTGGGATGGTTTGCTGTTTTGTTTCCCTGTCAGAACGTTCACAGAAGCATCCAGTCGCCCTCCCTTAGAGTTACTTGGTGCTCAGAGGGGATCGTTCCACGTGATGCTTTAGCTTCCCAAGTGCTCATCTCATAGAAATGATCCCACTGCAGCCAATGTTTTATATGTTTGTATGTTTTATGCTATGTATGGTACGCCACATTCTGTATCGCTTTCAAAACACTTTCCCACATGAATGAAAGTCCGCTCTTCCTCCTGTGAATACTTCGCTACCAAGAAATCTTCAAAGTTTATGCATTTAGGTTTGGATCCACATGAAGTGGACATGGTTTACAGAAACACAATTTATGAAAGTACATTCCAAACCAAAACATGCTCTGAAGTTTTTGATACAATTAAAAAGTGACTCTTGTTGATGAAAAAGCTGCCACTTTGAATTTAATTTACGTTGATTGATTTTCATTTGTGTAGGTTATCTTAAAGTTTCTCTTCTGCTCTACATAATGTTTGGCTCACTGGCGCCGTCGTTTTACTTTGTGTCCGGCAGCAAAGGAGGACGGGAGCGTGGCGGTCGCCCTGGGGTACACAGCGCACCTGGTCCTGATGATCTCGTGCTTCCTGCAGATCCCTCTTAGATATCCGGTGATCCACAAGGGTTCACGCTCCTCCATCAAGGACACCATCACCGACAGACTCACGGAGAAGGAGAGAGAGTAAGTCAGGCTGAATATGTGACATGGAAAAATCAAAAACATCTAATCTGAAGATATTCTTTGGTCAAAAACGCTGACTCACAAGTCTGTCTTCTTTGCTGCAAGATTCTTATTGACAACTTAAGTGAAGTGTTGTGGTTTCTGCCAATTAATGATACAGGAAACTCTCTTGTGGACGATCTTAGGGTTTACTATAGCTCTTAGTCAGCCATGTATGGACTGCAGGCGTTTCCCTTTCCCCAAAATATTTGGATCGCTTCTACTGATGTTCAGATTAGGGCTCTATTTTCCCGGCTCTGTGGAGACTGTGGCATGAGGTGCTGTGAGCATGAATGCAATTCATTTAGGGTCCGGACCACATGTGTTCTCAGCACAGCTCCAGCCTTTTTAGAACCTGGTGATTCTGCCAGGGAGCGTTCACTGAAAGTAATAGAAAAAAACGTGAATAGAACAACGTGCATTTTTATACAATTTAGAAATTCATTTTTAATGCCAGTGAAGATAGACCTTTCCTGCGTACAATCTGTCCTGTAATTGTTCTTGCTAGGTTTGATGATAGAGAGTCAGGAAACAAGTAATTTGTTCCTTTGTATGATGCCCTCATGTAAACATGGTTAACTGTCAGTTTTTAAAAACACTTACATGGTTCAAACAAACTGTCGCTGCACTCGCTGCAATTTGACATGTTTTTTTACTTTTAACTTTTACTGGACAATGTTAAAGAGTTATTGTCTGCACGTGTATGTGCATGAATGCATTTGTCTTCTAGTTATAGAGTGATTTCTGCTCCCAAAGACTTGCAACACGGTATTCCACAATGTAACAGCCAGTTTGGCTTGGAGATGTTCACCTTCTACAGCGTTACACAATCTTAGTTTCTATGTGACAATAACGTAAATTATTCCACACAGTGACCACAGAGTTTTCATCAAGGTACATTATGATTTCAATTGTTTGATAAAATAAATAAATGTTTACATTGGCACTGAAATTGTGCAACATTCTGCAATGTCAAAAATGGCTCTTGATTCCAACTTTTCCCTTATTGCCAGACAAAGAAAATCGATGAAAATGCATTTTCTCTGTGTGGGTTCTCAACTGTTTGTACATTGGGAAGTGTGACAGGACGTAGTGCCTGTCCGTCCGTCTATTGATGCATTTTTATAGCTGTACTTGTGTTGGTCAGGCTTGAGGTCGTTTCTGGTAAACTAGATCACTGTGACTATAGTAATAGTAATTAGCTTTCTATGCAGTTTAGAGTACGAGAGGGATTCTATTGGTTTTCATCACATCCTCAGCTGCAGCCCAATACATGTTCCTGACTTCAGCTGGTGGATATCTTTAAAAGCCTGAAATAAATATTCGGAAACTCACGGTGCTCCATCTTTAATCTGTTATTATTTAATCTATTGTCCATAAACATGATTGCTGTATAGACGCACTTCGGCATTCTTTCTTTTAGGGCTGGAATGATTGCACAAGTTACTTGAATAACTCGATAACAAAAAAAATCCTAATTTCAAAGAAGAATTTAAATATTAGGTGTTAAGACTGAGCGTAGCAACCACCTCAGTACAGAAGCTTTCTTTTTACAACAGAGAAACATAGCTTGGAAAGGACATGCCGTCTTCTTCAAGCTGTTTTGTTTTGCCCATGGTAACAACTTAAAGTTCCCCTTGTTCAATTTGCTCAGGTTTTCAATGAGAGAATCATGAAGCGCTGCTGAGGCGGTAAATCACAGTGCCCATTATGTGTCTCTATCACACCTGAAGGCTGTAACCACTTGGCTTCCTATCTTCACAGCATGATATAATTTGTGTTGAATCAAGCACTATTAACGATTGAAAAATACCATGTTGACATAGAGACCAGCAAATGATAAACTGAGGATCAAACCTCACCAGAGACTTTTTAGGGGCAGTTTGTGTAAGTCATGAAGTGTACCGGCTCTGTAATTATAGCACAGGCCAATGTAATGAAATTATTATTTGTATGTGTTATGCTTTTGTAACTATGCATCAAGTCAGAATTAAAAACCCTGCTGCGTTATAATAATTGCATGCTGGGGGCAACCATGCTCAAGTATGCACCTTACATGGATCTCAGCATTCCACACGTGCAAGACCCCCTTCAATAAGTGGGAGAGGAGGAGTCATGAGGAAGATTATTTTCTAATCTGCTGTGATGCTAATAGTCATGGTTGAATATGATTGCCCCCTAGTTTCAAGAGGTACTGCTGTAGGTTCAAAGCCAATGGAGGAGGTGGATAAAGAAGAAAGTCCCCAGTCATGCCAGCACTCGTCAGCTCTTCACATCACGGCTTTGTTTAGTCTGGAAAGGTGACCAGTCAGCGAGCTCACGTTTACACAGAAGGCTCCGGCTCCCGCTCCCATTCAGACCAATTTTCATCCATCCTGACATCATAGCTTTTCTTACATGGGGCGGGTTAACCCTATCCCTAACCCTAGCCCTTGATTCAATGAGTGACAGAGGAGTGGCCAATTGGAGTACGGCTGAGGCATTTTTGTTAATAACCAAGATGGCTGCAGCTAATGTGGAGACTATGCTGAATCCACTATCAGGACAGTATCAAATAAACAAGAAGTTATATTCTCTCTCAAAAAGGGACAAACAGCTGCTGTACGCTGTTAACACTTTTCAGTCACACGTTTCATCCTCCGAGTGGTTATTGGTAGTAAGGCCTTGTAGATGCCATCTGTCCATCCATTCGTTAATCAATAAATCATACATGCCGCTTATCCTGTTGAGGGTTGAGGGGACCAATCCCTGCTTCCATGGGGCGAGAAGCAGCGTACACCCTTGACAGGTCACTTGTGTAGACAGGGAGCATAAAACTATTCACCCTGATCTGCATGTCTTTGGACTGAGAGAGGAAGCCAAAGTACCTGGGGAAAACCCACGCAGACAATGAGAGCATGCTAACTCTACACAGAAAGGCATTTGTACTTTTAGCATTGAGCTATCTGCTATGTGTATCAGAACGTTGTACAAGACTTAGGGGATCATTTGAAACCTGGAGGAGGCTAAGTACAGTGAATCTACACTCGAAAGCCTCATTTATGTCAAATCGGTTTGGTATAACTGTTTAACAAGTCTGAAATCATCATAATACTTTGGAATCTATCCTCATCTTATTCTATGTTCATATGCTTATTGAATAGCCAACTATGGGTGTAACGGTATAGAGGTTAATAACTCTTTTGTTTACCTGTGCCACTTTGTGCTGTAGTCCCTGTCCAAAACCAGTCACTGCTTATCCTCAATCAGGGCACATAGGAATGATGTGCAGATGAGCCCTGACACTTTCACATCCCTATTTGTCATACTGAGCAGACAAACAGCTGGGAGAAAGTGTGTGAGAAAAAGAGACACTATCAGACAACACAGTGAGTGAGCAGCCATCTCTCTGTTTACGTGATTATGACATGACAACAGCTGGAGAGGCTCCCTGGGAGTCACTTTACACATTTCCACTCCTACTATGCAGGATATTTACACTGGCATCCAGCAACAAAAAATAAACCTGCAGGCTGTGTGGCTGGTGAACAGACACGACAATCCAGCAGCACCCTTAGGTGTCTCAGATTGGGGCCAAACCCTCCAGCAAACTTTAAACCCCTCCCTCCTCCACATGTTTATGACCCGTGAGGCCCCAGCGGGCTGCAGACACACAGCAAAATGATGTGTGGCGAGACGGAAAGCAACTAGCTGAGCTCTCAAAGTGTACAGAAAAGGGGTGATTAAAGTGTCGGAAAGAGGCAGCCGGTGGTGATAAGTGAGGTGGCTTGGGATCCGTTTCTCAAAGTGTGGCAGGATTACCAAGCATTTAGTCAATTATAATGGCACGCACCCAGGAATGTTTTGTTGTTTTAGTTGTGTGTTGCACTGTAGGCCCCTGTTGTACGGTAATTGTCCCAACCCACTCTTTTGCAATGCGACGACTCCTTTTACATTAAAAGTCACACATCTTTTAATGTAAGGCTCAGTGTTCTCGCCTATTCTGTGGTTTTACCGCAGAACCTGTGGATACAGGTTTCAGTAGCTGAAATATTTGACCCAATTATGATCCAACACAAGAGTCCCTCTTGTTTGTCTTTAATAGTACTGGTGACATCGGAGAAAAAAAAATGTGTTTATTTGAGTGTTACAAGCACAGGACATTCAGTGTGGTGTGAAAAAATAGGAATATAATTGACTTTGACCAATATCACTTTATTTCTTTCCACCTGGGCTTAGAATAATGGTTGCCTTATTTCTTATAGCTTGGTATTTTGCCACAAAAAGAGGCATGTGTTGGTCTGATACTGGTTACCATCCAGCACTTGGGCACAGACCAGAGTCTGAACGTGGCCCTGGTAGAATGTTTGACAGTAAGGTGTGGAAGATGACCTCTCTGTTTGGCTGACCGTAGGATGTGGCCTTTTTAGGGGTCTCCAAATCCTCCTCCTCCCTGTCAGAGAGTTCTCTGAAATCAGTGCACTCTAACGGCATGTTGCTCCCACATTTTGTCCTGCAGAAAGCACAGTTCCAGTGTTTCTGATTGCCTGGGGGAGTAGTGGGGCCATGCGATCCAGATGTCCAGTGTTTGATTGAGACCAGAACACAGCCATTAAAAAGAGAGCGCTGCGTCATACAGTCTTTCGCCCCAAATTGAGGCAAATCAGTTATTGTAAAATTTACTGTCTTTATTATTGGCTAAAAGAAAATCTGATGTAAGTGGGATTTACACATCACTGCTTGGTTCAGTCACAAAAAAAGCGGCTGGTAGAGGGGTGAACTTTTATGCCAGTGGAGGAGGGCTAGCTTAAGACCAGAGGAGACCGTGAGCCCCAAGAAAAGAGGTTATTGTTCCGGGGATTCAGTGGTTTCATGGAGCATGTGTATAGAAGGAGTGAGGGGATTACACCCAAACTACCCTGTCCGGCCCTAGGTTGCACAGCAGTGACAGGGAAAAGAACTTTAAGCCTGTAGGGCATGATCCTTCTCAATCTACATTATAAGGACACAAATGTAGAGTTTGTCAGTCATTTCAGAGGGCGTTCTTTCAGTCTCATCGCATAGGTAGGTGACATTTAGATTTGATCTGATCTACAGAGGTTTAAAGATATATCTTCTGAGATATTTGCTGGTAATACTGTACAATGGGTATGAATGGCATTTTATCATTTTCACTTGATAACATTCACCTTCTTTAGATGTGCCAGACTCATTTCCTCACAATATGTAGTACATTTAAGAACTGAAATTTATAGTTTCGGGTTTGGTTCAATCTCCTGTATAACATGGAACATTAACATTTGAATGGCACAATTGTGGTTTCTATTGTCTACCACTGTACAATAAATCTTGCTAATCAAGCAGTGTCATATGCACATGTTTGGTAGTGGTCCAGTTACATAGTTACTGTACTCTTCATTGAAGAGATGACAGAGGCAAACAACTCGGGAGTCAGACAGCTGAAATCAAATTTGAGTCAAATAGCTCATTATTTAGTTCTGTATGTCAACTGCAAAGACACCAAGGGACCAGACAGAATGTTTACTTGCCTTTTGAGGTTTTCTACCAAATCACTCAAGGACAATGGCAGGAATGGTCTGTTTATCCCTGTTCTGTCTTTGTCCATACTTCATTAAAACGATAACAAGAAACATGTGTGCTGGACGGCTTTCTGAAGGATGCTATAGGTTGAAAGGAAAGTCTCAGCCAGCTGTTAGCATTTAATAGCATTGTATACTTGCTCATAGACTGAGAAATGGATGTACATCTCACAGTCTTTGTGTCTTTATCAGAGCTCGCCCTCTTTTTAGCTATGAGATGACAATATCAGTCGGTGAGTCACTTAAGTTCCTAACGAAACACAGTTAGCTATAACTTGTGATGTTTTTCACTGTGTTAAAATTTTGGCCCACACTTCTTCAATTTGTTTAATTCAGCCACAAAAGGTTTTTAGATCATGAACTTCCTGTTTAAGGTCTTGCCGCAGAATCCAATTAGAATCAAGACAGCTCTTTGATTAGACCACTTCAAAACCTTGAGCAAATGTGAGACAAGCATTTGTGTTATTTTCGGTCGACTGTGGTTTGCGCCTAACAACTCTCCCATGGATTCCTCTTTTGCCCGGTGGCTTTCTTATTGTGGGGCAAATGAGACCTGCAGTTCTTTCCATGTTTATCTGGGTTCTTTTCTGACCTCCTGATTGAGTTGTTGAAACACTTCTGGCTGAATTTTGGTTTGTTTACATTTGTAGATAATGGCTCACACCATGGTTTATTGGAGCCCCAGATCCTTCACATTGGCTTGGTCACAATTTTCAGACTGAAAGATCTCAATTTCCTTGTTTTGCACCTGTGGTTGAATGTCTTTAGTTTACGGCATCATGTGTTGCTTTCCTTTCAGTCTCCCTCATGTTGCCAGGTTCTATTTCACTGATGTTTAGATTGAACAGTTCTGCCAGTAGTCATGCCTCTGTTTGATATTAAACAAAATTTGGTTAATTTAGAAACCGAGGGGGCAATTATAATCTCACATTGGGCTGGGTAGGTTTGCATAGCTTTTCACCATCCATAAATAAAATAATTATCTAAAAACGGCCAAGAAAGTCATGACAGCTTGTTTTAGGGCACGGTTTCTGCATAAGTGCTGCATTGCATAGTGCTAAGTGTTCCACTTACCTCAGCAAACTTTAGAATGCTAACATGTTAACTTAAGATGGTCAACATGCCAAATTTCAAACCTGCTTAGCAGCAGCATGTTTGCGTTGTCATTTAGGACATCATAGTAACTGTAGAGTCTTAGCCCTTTAAATACAGCTATGTCACGTTTGTGAGACTGCTTTGATTTTGGATTATTGATCCAAAATATTTGTTCTAATGGTTTTATATAGCGACAGATCACAGAAACTGTCATTGGGGTTGAACTGATGTTCCTCTTTGACTGAGTTTAGGGCGATTACAGTGTATGGTCCTGGTCAGACTGCTCATCTCCAGCTCTGCTTGTGATTAAAACAATAGCAGAAAACAAAAGAATAGGAATGAGAAAATGAGAGGGTGGGGGTTGGGAACCGGGGGTCAGCGGAACCCTGGATATTCTTAAGAGCCGTGATGAAAACCCAGTGTGACAGAGCGAGCAACCGCCACATCACTCAGGAGACACTTTAACGGCATAGACCAAGATGGCGAAACAGTTATACGGGGTTCTTAAGTGCAGCAGTGGTCATTAAAATAGCATTCACTGACAGATGCTCATTGTAATCATTTCTCAGATATTGAAAATTACAGCTCACTGTGATTTATTTAGTAACCACTGCCATTAGAGCCTTGACAGTTGCAAGGCAGGTGTTTTTTTAAAAAGCAGACCAAGATGATTTATGAGCCTGTGCTGTTTGAAATTGCACATTAAAGAAATTGTGAACCCCCCTCCCCCTACCAACATAGCTCCACCATTAAAACAGACGTGTACTGGCCAATCCTGGTCTCCACCATGTGCAGAACTGTTGTTTTGCACATTATGGAGTATTAATTAGGATGTCTAAACAGGCAAGCCAACACATGTGGAGACCTCAGCATGTGTATACATTACAGCAGGTCAGCCAGTCACTGGGTCTCTTCCCACCATATTCTCATGAACCTCAGAATAGCTGAGGACGACCACCCACCTGCAGGTCTGTGTCCTCCTTTATAATCCTTTTAATACAATGGACCCTCAAGGTGAAAGAGGGGCGTCGAATATACACGCGTAAACATACATGCTCGCTAGTTTGCACAAGAAGCACCCACAGACCCTGTGGCCATGTTTTTCTTATACAATGTTTTTAACAGGGCTGCCTGAAGAGACGACGGCTATTACAACTCAAAGAAACGGGGCTGAGGTGGACTCAGCACCTTCCATTTTGGCTCTGTTATTGTATTTTAAGAATTCAGAGGGCACCACCAGTGTCAAACAGCCTGTGTGTGTACAAAGAAAAATACATATACAAGGCTTTAACGAGAGAGGCATTGTACCTTTCAACTTTTCTGTTTGCACAAATAGCATAGTGAGTCATAATGATCCTCAGGGGCCCCTGTAGTGCAGTCCAGTGGCACAGTGTCGACATTGGATCATCCAAAGATGAAAGAAATATAACTCAACAAGGGTGTGTTTTTATTTCAAGAGTTGAACAGGAAGAGTAGTGCAACAAACTATAACTTGATCTTATCATTGTAGCTTTATGTTTTATGGTTGTTTCCTCGTTTTAACAAGAGTACCTGCTTTATACTGTATTTGAAGGTTGCCTGTGTAGTGAACGGGTGTCTAGACGCTGCAGTAAAGGTGCTGGCAGACCAGGAGTGTAAATATTCTCACTCGTAAAGACAGGGGACTTTCCTGTGAGATGTAGCTTTTGTCTTTTTACAGTTTCATGCCTCCACTCTTATTAATTACATAATTTGTGTCTATAGGCCATGCCAGCACTTACATGTTAACTAGGCCACCTTTTTAGGGTAGAAAAAAAGAGAAGAGGGTTTTTTTTATGACAGAGAAAAAAATGTGACAGATCTACTTCTGCTCTGAACTCCCTTTAAATTCTTTTTCATCTTTATGTCCAGTGCACGCAGAGTTGAATATTAGAAAAATGGAAACAGCTTTCATGTTTAAGTAATCAGTCCTTTAGATGGACACTAAAGCGATTGGGTGTGTTGATTATGGTTGCTTGTCATATTCAGTTTGCTGTGTTAGCTGTGCAGACATGACCCGTCAGCGGAGCTGCCATTGAGCGGAGCAGGAGAGGGATGTGCTTACAGAAGAAACGGTTTGATTAAGGAAAGTGAGGAAACAGGAGGAGGACTGCGGGAAAAGAGATGATTTGATTTGATTTTAATGTACAACTCAATTTAACAAAAGACCCGAACTGTATTGCACACAAGGTGCAAGAGGTGAAGTAAGTATGACCTCATTTAAAAACATCCCAAAAACATGTTGTTCTTAGCCAGTGGGAAAGTGCACGCAGGGCTACAAACAGTATATCTCTCGCCTGAGTGTGAGTCTTTCTGGTTCGTGCCTGTTTATTCTGGAGCCTCCATCATAATGGACTGACAGCAAACTGATTTTGGCCAGCATATTCTTTCAAGCCTGTAATTTATTTCATCCTGTTTAGTGTTTGTGCCGCTGGCTGAGTGATAAAAGATGGTGTTCTGCCTCCTCTCAATCTGCCTTATAGGTCTGTCCCATGCACGCACCACTGTTAAAGCAAAAGTGTTAGTTATGTCTTTTTGTCCCCAACATTGATCCCAGAGGTCCCCACAGCTGAGTTAGTTCAAAACAGAAAAAGAAACATAAGGAGTTTTGAAAGTACTTTGGGCTTCATCATGAGTTTTTGCCTATGTTTTGATAGAAAGTGTCCTAATCTCAGTGGGGTAAACTCGGACATATTTAATAATATATAAATAAACAAAATGTACTCACATACTCCCCCTGAACGTTCCCTCCATCATCAGAGCTCCTCCCTTCCTCGATCTTCCCCACTGCTGTGTAATAATATATTTGACTTTACTGGACGTCCCCAGGAGGAATTCCTGGTGTTTGGTGAACCGGAGTCTCTCCAGTGTGATTTCAGACACAGTGGACAGCAGTCATTAATCACTTTGCTGTGACGGAGCCGGTGTGTGTACTCATGTGTTTGCGTGTGTGTGTGTTGGAAGTGGCTCTGTTTTTCTTTTCATGCGTGTTCATCATCAAACAAATCCTATCTGTTAGCAGAGAGGTGATATTGGGAATGCCAGCGGCGTGAGGAGTATGCTTATTGTGTTGTTCTTCCTCTCTCTGTTAGTTATTTCCTGGTGCTGAGATATAACCTCTGGCATATTGCTTTCTCCATGGGGCCCTGGCTTCATGTCGGGATGTTGAGGACCAGCAAGTGGCTGGGTGTGTGGCCCTCAGGCCACTGTGTCTCACTTTTTGTTTGCAAGCGTTTGCAGCAACATCCTGTTAGAATTCATTCTAGGGCTAGAATGATCTCCATCTGTGGGGAGTTTACTTCAGAGTTGCAATGTGATGTGTGAGTGAGGAGGTGTTTACAGTGAGCACTGGGTCACAATGTTATCGGAGATCTACAGACAGGCTCAGATATAAAGTAGGACAAAACTAAAATGGCCAAAAATGGATTGAAACCCTACAAAAAAAGAAAGATAGACCTTGTGTTTAAAAATAGCCATGTCTGTAATAAGCTAAAGAGCAATTTTGTACATCAGAAATGTAGGTGTCATCAAAGATTTGTTTTCTTAGTCTCATGCCTTTAGCTTACCACAAGCACATCTAAATCAGTACATTAACATGCCGGGTTATAGGGCTGTTGCCAACATGATCTATGGAAGTTGCAATAAAACAGACGCATCAAGGTGCTACTCCAAACACAATTCTGTGCTGTTGTTCTGCCATAAACAGTAACACGAGCTTTATTAATCAGTTTTCAGATGGAAAGGCTTATTTTTATAATAATATTTTCTCTGCTCGTTGTTTCCATTTGCCATGGCTTTTTGGCAGCAACAACTATTGCAACAAGAAGAAGCAACATCTGTTTATTTGACTAACAGCGTGAATGCTCTGCAGTATGTGTATGTACGCCTGTGACAGTACTTGACCTTGGTAGCATCTTACATGTTTATTGTTGGATGTTTGCTTTTATAAAGACTAGATGTCATCTTCATGTGTAGAACTGAGTAGTGCAAATCTTATTAAAAATACATTTTCAAAACCACTATTTCAGTGTTTTAATGAGAGGTTGAAGGTGCTTTATGTAAGTTTTGACTGCCACTGAATTTAGCTTAATGCTGGCGGGTGGTTGTGATGGTTGCTTGCCAAGAGTTTCAGCCATCTTTTCTTTACAAGGGGTTATATAAGCACTCTGAGCAGTGTTACTTTTTCATGACTGATTGTTTGCTACAATGACCCACTGTTGAAAGCAACCTTATGGGCGAGCCTGGCATTTCCCAGCTGTTAGCCATGTAGCAATAGTAAAAATATTAATAGCCATATAACACCAAACAGCGAGACAAGCAAGTAAGTTAATTGGATCGCAATTATATGCTGACTCTACCTTTAAAGTGACATATATAGAGAAGGAATAGAGCTCGATAGGGCAGAATATTGTTGTCCTGACTCATGAGATACGATTATTGATATGCAATATTGATATTTACTTCTATATATATAAAAACATCATGTATATAAAGTGTATCAATTAATGTTTACAAGTCAGTATTTATACACAAGACACTTCTTTGTATATTGCTTTATCTCAGTCTGTAAAACTGACCCCAAATTGCAGTGAATAAATGCAGTTTCCTGCGCTTTACCTCTTTAGTCCTGCGCTTTACCTCTTTAGGGGCATTTTGAATTCTTCCTCAGTAAGACACATCGTTTTATGATTGTCTTGCAATGTTTTATCGCAGGAATCGCTGTATTGATACCGTGGGCCATGTTTCATGTATCATATGGGATCGTATCGTGAGTAACCTTTCGATTCCCACCCTTGTATTAATGTAGAGAACTAACCGATGCAGACAGGTGTGTGTGTCTGTTTGTGTGTGTGTTGTCAGACTGCTCAGTCTGTGGAGCTGCTTTCCCAATATTCTGTATCCTCCTCAGTGGGAGAGCAGCAGACGTAAGCGCATAATAACAGGAAGGGATGAGTCCAGCCTTATGTTCCTGGTAGCAAAGAGAACTTTCCCATTCTGAAAGTCAGCATGCTCCCCTCTCTATCCTACCCCTGCACCCAGGGCTATTCCCCCCCAATCCTTCCTGAGCACTCCCTGTGCAGTCCTAACTAAGACATCTGACTGGCACCGAGGGGACTTTCCCACCACGCTGAAAGGAAAAGTTCTCTTTGTTCTTACTGAGAGGCAGATGGACAGGCTGTTTGGACGCCTCTGCCCTGTTTGATATTTCAGTTTAACAAGATACGGAGGTGGCGTCGGTGGGAAGGGATCAGAGACGCGTACCCAGCTTCTTCAACCATCTGCAAGTTTTGCCCTATGTAAACGCCAGTGGCTACATGAACGAGGACTTTCAGGAACAGGATGAATTCATTGCCTGTGGCAGAGGCAAAAAGCTACAGTTGTTTGAATCCTTCAAAAAAGAATTAACAAAACAATGAACCACCTATTTAATTTCACCATCCCATATTGACTTTTCCACATGCCTATATCTACAGTATATTGTATTATGCATGTGATATGGTTGTAATGCTGTTGTAGAATTAAATATGCTTAGTTGGCTTTCGAGTGTTTGTTTGAAGGGTCTAAACACGATTGCTTTCAGACTCTGTTGGTAATGGATCAAATGGAGTAAATCACCTGTTCCTGTTGAATGCTAAGTTTTTCTTTCCGCCCCATCTCTCACAGATTCCCCTTGTACCCGAGAGGAGAGCGGTTTCATTTTGAATATGGGGTCTACCTACTCAACAAAAACATTGCCCAGGTAATATATGAACACACATCCAGCACATAAATGTCTTCCACTAATGTTTTAATTGAATAATGGAAAAGTACAAATTAGAGGGTAGAAAATGTATGTATTTACCATATATTTATGTAATATTATACATTTAGTTTATTCTGTGGTGTCAAAAAAATTATGTTTAAGGATCAATCAAAATTACAACATACAAACCCACTTCTTTCGTAGTATAACCCTGCCCCTAAGTTACATTTATATATGGGTGTCACTCTAAACAAACCAGATTAATCAATGCTATAAAATTAGCTTCTCTTTCTCTCTTCATCTCTTGCAAACATGCACATACACTTCATGGGAGGCTGAGCTCTTGGACTGACCATGCTTATTAAAGTACAACCAACATGTTGACCTGGGTGACTCCTTCCATTCTTCCCTGAGCCATGTAGCACTGACTTTTACCAATTTGCATTCCATTCCCTGTTTTCCTCCTAGCCCACGTAGGAATGAAGGGCCTCTCTACTGAATAGGACTGTGCAATTAGTGCTACCAGGTGACTGAGTTCAAACCACTGCACCCTTGGGAGGTTTGAGTTCTAATAGACCAAAAGCTGCCAGCCAGTGTCCAAGTCTGTCATCCTTCTACCACTGACCAAGAGTCAGAAAGTCAGCAAAAAGAAATAAGTACAGAAATAAGCACAGTCTGAAGGAAACAATTTATCAGGCGGTTGGAGTTTGTAGTCTCACTCAATATAGTTAGGCTCATTTCTGTATAGAGTGTGATTATTTTGTAATGAATCCAAAATGAAGCCATTATGAAAGACTGGCATTGTATTGTACCTTGTTAGTTTCTGAATGTTTTTGAGTCATGGCAAACTATTATCCAACGCGACCTGTCATCACTGCTCGTCTATCCAAGCGCTCTCAACAAGAGAGAATAAATATTAGTTGGACTGAATTACTGAGCTTGATGTCATTTGATTTAATTCACTGATCACATATGACGCACAGGGGGGTGCATTTGCATCACTTTGACTGCTTTTATATCCTGTTCTATATTCTGCTAATATGATGTAACAAGCAATCTGTAGACTAAAAAAATGGAGCGGTGAACTATGTAGTTCAATATTTCATTTTTCTACTTAGGCATGACTGACACTGCAACCTCCGTTCTTCTTCCTACTCATCAAGTCAAAAAATCCCAACCCATAATCCTTTTGATCAAAGCCACACATCAAGATCTAAGCTTTCTGAGATTTCTCTTTTATAAATCTTCACCATGTGTTGTCATCAAATGTAACACTGTATGCTCACTCTCACTGAAAGCTTCATTTGACAGCTGATGGAAGGCACATGTATGTGGCTTGAGGAGCAGTACTCTGCACCTAGGTCTGCTTCACAGCAATAAAGTCAGGAATAATATGGCTGAATGGTGGAGGATAAAATGGTGCCTTAATGCACTCAGAGCGGCTTTGTAGAGCGGACACATTGTAACTCATTATCAAAATGGCTGCCACAAAAAAAAACTGTGTATGCTGCTTCAAAGGAATCTGGTCCACTGCAGAGGGAAAATGAGATCCAGACAGCAGGACCTTTTTACCTGTACCCATTAAACCAGAGCAAAAAGATTCAAATTTGAGACATAGAAACCAGCTGTCTCACAGGTGGGTTTTGCAAAGGCAATCGGTGGAATAACAGATAAATAAACATAGCATTCTTCTTTCAATTTGTCAGCATAGAACTTCCATGAGTGCTTGTTTCCCAGTGACGGACAGTGTGCACAACAAACTAAATCCAACACCAGGGTTTTGGTGTCCTACGCTTAAAGAACCACCTC
Organism: Limanda limanda; assembly: GCF_963576545.1. NCBI lineage: Eukaryota > Metazoa > Chordata > Actinopteri > Pleuronectiformes > Pleuronectidae > Limanda > Limanda limanda. The sequence goes on from NC_083649.1 coordinate 22,820,619, forward strand.
TTTTCATTGTTTTTAATAAAGCTATGGTAACAAGTCGTGCTTTTAATGGCTTAGGAGAGCAACAGTACTTCTGCAGGATGAAATTTCAGCTTCTATCCAAAGCCATGTCTTATGCATTCCATCTGTTCCTAAATGTGTCCATGTTAAGGATGAGTTATCAGGTTGACTCCAAAACTATATAAACGTGCCACATGAGTATTCCTGCTCCATATGATAGTCATAATGGTCCATCGTTTCAGAACTGAAGAAGTGGTAAACATGTCATAGTCGATAAAATAGAAACCACAAACAAAGCGTCCCCATGCTAGGTCGGGTGATATCTGCTCACCACATTAAACTCTGTACTCCTGTTAGTGTGATCTTTCAGTTTTTAGGATGCTACATCACACACGTCAACATTTTTTGGAGGAAAAACTGTGAAAAGTGTCAGTCGACAGGTCTCGTTGATGCATCTTTTAATTTTTCCTTTTAATTTAACTTTTATCATTAACCTTGTCATTCTCAGCCACTTTTTTTACAAAGACTGCTGTTTCCTGTTCGTTTATTGGAAAAAATGACTGATTTACGGACTGCTACACACTGAGCATGGACTTTCTACCGCTGATATGATTTCCCAACGGACAGCATTTCATAGACAGATAATTTTCGGTGGTTTTTGAATCGTTCTTCTTCATGTCTTTAATAGCCTCCTTTGGTTTAGCCATGCATGTTATACAGCCATTTCACAGTTTGTCCAATGTCTGGCTCCATGATACAAAGCAGAGGTCTGGTTTCACAGCAGACCCCTCTGAGAGCTGATTGGCTGGTTTGCTGACTGACTGGAGCCTGGGTGGAAGACATTAGCTGCCCATCTCTTATTAAATTTCCCTGTGTGGCTGTGTTTGAAAGTGATACAGGAAAGCTGGCGAAGGATCAGGGGCACAGCAGGTCACCCTGCTTTGATGTGGCAGAGGGAGAGGTTTGCTTTTATTAGGCTAAATGTCAAGGGGCCAAGGGTAGAGATGGGGAGTGTGCTCGGAGCACCATGGATGTCAGGTGGTAACCCACTCCCATGTTGCCACTTCAGGTTCATTTGTTTGACAAAGAGAAGTTAAGAAAGGCTTTAAGGAATGTCTGGGCTGCAGCCCAGAGATTGTCCAACTCCTTATTTCAGAGAATATTGCAAAATCAGCAATACCCGAGTGAGTCTCTCTCATCTTTGTGGTGACATTGCCATTTTTGTTAATATGCATATTTGGTTCCAGTAGAACATGAATGGGATTTGAATGAAATGTTAACGGTGTTTCTCAGATCAATGTCTTCTGGCTGTTGCTTTTCTTTGAAGTAGCTGGCCACAAGTTTGCTGGGTCTTGGTCTGAAGTGCCCTTCCACAGGGAGGCATAAATGTTAAACCTGCCATTGCTCCACTCACAGAGACAAATTACCCAAGTTAGTGTGGCTGACTCCAAAGGAAAACCAGCAGCCCTTTGTCTGGAAGCAGGTCTTGTGCTGCTTTTTACCTACTCCCTGTTTTATCCACTCTACTACATTGTTATGAAACACTCATGTGGAGCTGATTACATGACAGCCGATGCTACACAAAATCTCCAGGTTTTAAGGAAAGGGGGAAGGAATAACAATTAGTTCTCAGTCACTAAGCTCGGTGTATCATATTTTGTGGTTCTCAGGCACAGGAAACCAAGTATTGGGAATTAAAACACAGTAAATCTGTTGTGGCCCAGCCGGGTCACCTCTGGGTTCACCTTTATTCCTTTAGACTGTGGGGAAAGTCGCCTGCAGTCTCCTGCCTTCCAAGTCTCTGGGAACATTTCACACCATGAGCTGCAGGCAGAGCGCCATACTGGTGGTCTGGAGCATGCGTCAGAGCGCCTATTGCCATTAAGGGTGGCCACTGTGGCTCCATAAAACACGGCTATGACTCATAGGGGAACCTACCGTGGTTAGCGGAGGTGGCAGCAAGCGGAACAGGAGCTGGTTGGCTGGAAGCAGTTTTGGTAAAGCTATTTGGAAAAGGCTGTATGTACTTAAGCAAGAATATATTTTTGCTCAATACTTGCACTGAATGGACAAAAGATTGTGTTTTCAATAGGGTGTTTATTAACTTATTGAAATGATTAATATAGTATGGTTTAACAGATATGTATAACTCAGTATTTACATGTATTAGGCCAATAAATGCAGAATGTAAAAAATTTAGCAAATTAACTTCATTATATCACAGGTTTTGCATTCTTGATGATTTACTCATTCTTACCTGCAGCCAGTTCATACAGCTCAATAGAAGTTTTTTGTAAACTATTTCAATTTGATCACATTGTAAAAAATATGCTTTCACTAATCCCAAACTTAAAAGGTGCCCTTGTTGGTTTGGAAACAATTCAACGAGAGAACAATTTTTTCAACCACTGTTGAACAAAAGTCTGACTGATATACAAATAAAAAGTGAGCTGTCTGGAGAGCGGTCTCTGTTGGCTCTCTTAAAAAGATTGAAATATGCTGAATGTGTGTCATCAGTGTTGGTCAGAGAGACTGGAAGCAAATTCATTCACCTCCCTTCCTCTTCTTTGCTCTCCTGCTGCTTTGTCACTTCAAGTCCACACAGTGTATTTCAAAACTGTAGACTCTTTTCACCTCCGTGACGAAGCTCATAACCCCAGTCAACAGATACATCAGTCTTGGCATAGTCCTTCGCGGCTATTAGCTCATGTGATTGTTCTTCGATAAAAACCATATGACCCAAGCAAAATCATTCAAAAAGTGAACATTACACAGCTCCCTTCCACATCATAACTCTCCTCCACCTCAGACCAAGTTTAGACTGTTCAAATTCCCCACAGCCAGCTATCTCTAGCTGTAACCTTATTTCCGTTAATTCGGATGTTGGAGATTGTACAGGAGCTGCAAGTGAAAAAAAAAATTCCCCACAGTGAAACAGAGGGCGTTCTAAATTTGCACATGAACTCACTTTTTCCACAGTTGACATTCCTGTAAGCAGTTGTATGTTTACTGTCTTGTAAGTCCACATGGCCGGGAATCAGAAATGGCTGTGTACAATGAGTGATTGTGTAATCAAAATATGTGCCCCCTTCTCCCTACTGTGATATACCGTCCAGTGTACTGTAGATGCACAGCACTCTCATCGAGATTTCTTCGGTCACATGTTTTGCTGACTTTCCTTAAGTATTTTATAAAAAACGATTTTGTTAGATAACTGTGTTACGAGTGGGCCTAAATTCCTAACCCACTCAACAGACTTAGGGGGGAAAGGAGCTGACAAGGATTCATTGTCTGATCCTCAAGCCATTGCTACTGGGAGAATTGCTCTGCTCTATGGGGTCGTGTGTACAGTATTTGACTTCCCTTAAATGAGATCAGAAACTGGAGCGTCAGCCTATTTCTCAGCAGGATCTTTCTGAGAATTGGAACACTTTTAGATAGAAACTATTCCAGGTTTTCCCCCAGAAGCCTGTTGGTCTCGCTCTCTCCTTGTCTAGCTGAAGCTTGCGGTTTGTGACTCAATTCTCAGTGCGTTCCAGAAAACAAAAAGGAAGAAAAACAGGCGATAACATCTCCACTGTCCCCCTCGAACAACAGCAGTCATTCTTCTGTCCAGAAGCCTCGGCCGAAACCTCATCTCGATAAACAAACTCTTCAGTGTTCAGAAATCATAATGCAGCCCACTGTACGCTGTTTGTTTACCTGAACCCTGGACCACGGTTCCCCAGGCTCTGCCACCATCTTTTCCCTAAGACAGACAGGGCCTGGAAGTAATCAGACCATTTCAACCGCCTGCTGCCACTCATTGCCTTCATCCTTCCATAACATCCACATCCGTTTTCTATTTCACAGGGATTGATAGGATAAAACACATAACGGCCCAGGATAGGCACCAGAAAATGCAGCTCCATGTCAGTTTAATACACCTCACTTTCACCTTAATTGGAAAGAGGGAAGAAGAAATGAGGTACTAAGTGAAGTTCTCTTTTGGGCCGAGCCATAGATGTGTCTGGTTTTTCTTTAGCCCGGTGAAGAATAGCCTGAATCTTTGCGCTCAGGGAGTAATTTCCCACATGCTGTACAAATGTTGGATAATCATCCCTTACCTCTAATAGAGGATATGTTATAGAGCCTCTGTCTGACAATGTGTTTTGTATTTGAGGCCCATTAAGGTGCCAGTTCTAACAGGGTCTCTGTTCTCTGTTGACACAGTAAAAAACACTTAATTAGTATACTTTATTTATCACATTTCAAGCAAGAAATTATTTTTGGCAGTCTGTAAGTAGGTTAAACTGAGATGACTGTGGGTTGTATAGTGACGATTGTTAACAGCCTGACAGGAGCAGTGACAGTAGGCCGATGGCCATCCCTGTTGATTGATGCAAAGAGGAAGGCAAAAAGAAGTAAGTTGCTGTTCTCATGGCAATACACTTGTGATTTAATATGTCAAAGGCTTATATCCTTATATATATATATATATAACATGATATATGGCTATATATATATATATATATATATATATGGAAACCTGTCCACATCACTGAACCGTTGCAGTAGAGGGATTGACACTGAGAACTAGCGCTGAGACAAGAACTATGTTTTGGTGAAGAAGCAAAAAGCCTGTTGGAAAAAGAAAGCACCCAGTGGTTTAGTCGCCCTGTGGTTCTCAGAAACCTCTTGTTCAAGCTATCTATTAAACAAACCCAGGCCTTAACCTACACATCTGAACGCCTATTGGTGTTCATGGCCTTACTGTGTGGTCCCTGTTTTCCATCACACCATTTTGTTGTTAGATACAGCTTGCATCCAGTGCCACTTACTGGCCAGGGAGAGTTGTTGGTGGTACCCTTTTTACAACCACATCCAGGAGCCCTTTTTTCCACAAACGGATATTTACTATATACTGTTGTATCAAGGAGAGTGCGGAAATGAGTGCGTCTGCGGTGCTGTGCTTGAAATAGAGCCTTGGTGATGGTGGGTGAATCTGACACAGATTTTAGAGAGAAATATTCTGCCATTGCTATATCAGCAGATTGTGTTTATGGCTAAATAATTCATAAGTTTGAAAAATGATTACACACAAAATGCAACAGACAATGGTGTCGGTGGTGTCTTGAAGACAATCATTTTCCCATTAACTATGCTATTTCAGTGTAGGCGCACCGCTGGTAGACTGAGGGGAGGAGATCGTACACAGACAGAAAGAAACTCAGTTTCTTAGTCGACATGCTTTAAATTTTTTGTGTCAGTTGAATTAATGGATGCTTCAGAGTAGACTCAGCTCTCCACTTGCTGAGATGCGTAAGTCTCAGACAGCAGTTTTAAGTGTATGTCACTGTTCTGTACTTGCCAGTTTTCAGGCTTTTGTACAGAGTGAGGCCAACGGTGCACTGCGATTACGCCTGAGCTCCAGGGTTTTATGGGAATTCCTCGGGACAGCCTGCTATAACTTTATAAAAACACTAAAATGCATCTAATTGAATTTCCACATATAGTGGTTGGTAGTTTCTAGGTTAGTGCATCACCGCAAAGAGGCACCAGAGGAAAGTGAAAGTAAACGTTAATCGTGTGTGTGCGTGCGTGTGTGTGTCTGTGTGTGAGAGAAGCTCTCACTTTTGACATTTGTGTTCTCACATGCATCCCCTCCAGGGAATATCAAGAGATTATCCAAAGTTCAGTGCATGGCTGAAAGCAGCTTTATTCTCACCGGTCAGAGGTGGATTTGTTCCTAAAACGAGGGGTTTTCTGTAATTCTGGGTGTTTGGAAAGTGTTGGCTGCTCTGCTCCAATAGTTTGTCTGCAGTTTCCAGCTGGTTGGAATTTATAACTTAGGCCTGTTTGTTTGGAGTCTGTTCTCCTGTTGTCTTACTGTAACTCTGCTTCAGCGCCATGTGCTCTCTAAAGTCCCTTCACTCACAGATCCCTCCTGTCTCTCAACTCCATTCCAACAGTCACTTTTCTGTGATAATATCCAAGAATGGCTTTGGTTAAAAGGAAACTAACTGCTTAGTAGATAAAAGGGAAGGGAAAGCCCCGCTGGACAGTACGTCGCAAGTTAAGTACATTTTTCAGAGATCCTATCTCTTTACTGGATCATAGTTATGTCATAATGAGTAAAAATCAAGTCGCAAATATCAGCAGTTTTAAAAGTCCATTCTGTATTTCTCCTGATGAAGTCAAGGGAAACTGGCCCAAAGCACACAAACAACAGAATTTTTGGCCTTTTTCTGCTCGCCAACACCCCCATCCCCCCCTCACCCCTCTAGACCTTGTCATAAGAATGGAGAGGGCAGAGACCAAGTATATTTTATGTCAGCAAGTTTAGAAAAACTTGTTTTTTTTGTTAATTCATCAAACCCTGTGTGCTGTCATATGGGTGTTTGGGAGTAGAGGTATTCCATCATGAGCTCAGGGCTTATTTCGGCTCAATGACATTAAACAGCTCTTAGGATAAAACAATGCTGGCCCCATCTGGTCAGTATTTGAAAGAATATCAGCCATGCTGGCTCTGTCTTAGTCCCTGTATCCAGAGCCGCTCCTGCTTCCATGTGGATTTCATTACAGCCCTTTGACTCTGGCCAATCGGCAGCTTTTTATCTGAATTAAAACAGCGGCTCAGGACCACAGATTGTTCTCAGTGGTCCTAGTCATCAACTTAAAGGAGTCAAATTCTCTTTCTCCTAATTATACACGGTACTGTGATCGTTGGCTTTTGTCTGTGGTGTTAATATGTAATGTATATATTTTTGTTGTGTTAAATGGAGAAAGCAAACTATTTGGGTTTTAGGAAACCATTACAACATCTTTTTAAACATTTATAGAACAACTGAATAATTGAGAGTAAATTGAGAAAATAACTTGCGGACTTATCAGTCAAGACATATTAGTAGAAACATGTATCCCATGGTGTGTGGATGAGATACTAAGTGAGGTTAGATTTTCATTCATGAACACGATAAAATCTACGCTATGAGTGTTTGCCATATTAATATAATGAACAAATCTCAGCCAACTTTCTCAAAACCATAGGAATAATTATTAAAACTTGGTTCATGTTATTTAAGAGACATTAGACAGTACTATGAGGGGGGTTTGGCTGAATATTAGAGTTACGATAAAAGAGGCATGCTAGAAGAAGTATTCTTTTATGTAGTATATTAATATAACGTATAAACTACAAAGCACATGTACATGTGAAGTTGATTTTATAAGTAAATATTTACACATGCTTTTCTACAGCATTGACATTTTAAGGTACACCACACAAAATATTATGCTCATCATGTTTTACGGTCTCATTTTACAGCACTATTATAATATTTTCTTGCATCTCTCTTATAAATGTCAAATTTTAATAATTTCTGGAATGGATAAATTCACTTGTGCTCAAAACTTGAAATTTTGACACATTTTTAACAACATAGCACTATAGTGTACATACATTTAAGACTGCATGAAGTGCAGGTGTAGCATCTCTGAGTCTATTTCTAGTTCTGTTTTGATGAGTTAATCTCAGCATTAGTCTTGTTCTTTGAATGTCAGTCGCTGCGACACCTCTATCTATCAAATAAAGCCTCACCTCATTAGGGGAGTGTATCTACATCACTCCCTGATGTCGGCCTTCATTTGTCTGCCAGGAAGAGATGATATGGGTGGAGTGTCCTCACCGCCATGTCTTGGTCTCAGCCGTCCCGCCACACCTTTCTTATTATTAATGAAGCGTCTGTGATGAGCCCAGGCCTGTTGCCCCAGAGGACACATAATCGTTTTACAGTTATTGGAGAAAAGGGGCTAAGTGGCTAATGAAAGCGGCTGTTAAATAAACACCAGCTCAAGTTAAAGAAGGAGGCAGTGAGGAGTGTTTTCTTTCTCCTTCAAAAATAATTAGTATCAGCTGTTTACTTTGAATCCAAATAACCTTTCATTTTCCAATATTTGCTATATATTTGAAGAATGTTACATTCACCATGTGGTTTTGGGACAAGCAATACAATTCACTGCATTTACTGATGTCTACAGTATGGGCTTATATGGTGAATATTAGATATAGCCGATATTTTATATAGGTCAAAAGTAGATATAAATGCTCCACATTCTTATTCAGTATCAACTTAAGAATAGAAAGCAGCTTAAGAATTTTGTCCTATCATGACATATTTTAGTTTCCTAGGAAAATCATTGCTTAGTCTGTCAAAGTTACAGATGAAAGGTTAAATCTGGTCATAAATAAGCTGAAATCAATTCGAATTCAATTCTTATTTAGATTCAGTTTGATTGCTTCTCCACTGTTTTGATTGTTGTTGCACCCCAGGTTGTTACTTGCACATGATGACGCCAAGCAGCCATCTCTAAAGTTTTAGTGGACAAGTTATTGCCAATACTGTCCCCATGGAAACAGACTTTTACTTAAAACATGCCCCAGCCAAGTCGTTGGCTTGTACTTTTCACAGCAATTATGATGCTGTCCACAGAAACTGCACCCTGCCTAAGTATGCATCCAACTGCAAATATAAACACGAATGCACATGCTGTAATTATTTATGTCAGCACATGTGTTTGGCTTTTATGTGTTTGGAGCTTCAGCCTCACAACCATTACAACTGTCGGAGTGGAGAAGCACAACATTGTTGTAGAGAGGTGGAGAGTATTGCTCCATCCTGTGGCTCTGAGAAACAGAAAGCAGCCAGAGGAGTTCACCTGGCAGCAGCTGCATCGTAATTCATCTCCTCCATCCTTGTTGAACACGGCTTCTCCTGACAACCTCAGACAGTTCACAACAGTTGGTAGTTTGTAGACGTCAGAGTTGTGATCAATAAATCCAGCTAATGACAAATGCTCTGTGAGCAGTTGTTTGGATTATTGGCTATTTGTTATTTCACTTAAGTTTTATTTAGTCATATTTCATTTATGCAGCAGATATATTCTTTCAGTCTTATGTATTAAGTTATTGTGGCGAAGCGGATGATGTAGTACAACAGTTTACAGGCTGGCTTTTATGAGTTTGACCGCTCTAAGAGAGCCCGATTCACCCATACTCACTTAAGTCTAGAGTTCAATTCAAAGGTAACCCTCTTCCAGCTCATTAGAAACTTCACATCCACCTCACACTTTTCCCCCATGCTGAGATTAATGGAACCGATCACAATGTTGGCCATCCAAATTTTGGTGGGGGAAAAAACTTGACCACACAATAGCTATTTGTCTCTATAGTTGATCGTTCTGTCCCTGACTTCAAGTCCAAATCGAATTAGGTTTCTAGAGAATTATTCCTTGTAGACATGCATGCATTTGTTCGTCATGGAAACCCCCCGGGTCATGTTTTGGGTGAGAGTTAATGTGAGTGGTTACTACGAATAAAATACATCCATGTTAGGGCAAAACTTCGTTATAGGCTGTTACCTTTTGACTTTTGAGGGATTTTGAACTCTGGACCACACTCAAAATGAAGTTATTATGATGTTTTGTCAGCCAATCTAACTACAGATTAAACCCCCTTCTTACACTTATAATGCAGCAAACACCTCAGATGGGTTCCCAGTCCTCTTGGAAAAACCATGCCCTGATTTTAATTTGCAGATTATAAACAAAAAATCTTTCTCCAATTTTCAATGAGTGTTTAGATTCCAAACACTGCAGCCCTTGGCAGTGTATAAAGGTTTTAACATCCTTAACACTGTGCAGGGTCATAATTGAACAAACCCAGAAGACCAGGGAATGCTTCAGGCTGTCCAAAGTAAACTGGACAGTCTGTACTGTTCGCTTAACGTGAACGGCTTTAATTTGATACTATGAGCAATGAAAAAGAAAGTCATGGCTTTTTCCCTTTCTTTTGTTTATTGTACCATTCTGCTACCTTTGAATTTGTATGCTTCTCTCTAAAGTCATTTTCATGCAGAAGTTGTCAAACTGCAGAATGGGAAGATGTACTTCCAAGCGTGTCTAGAATGGATTTGAAAAGGTGCTTATCTTTTATAACATGTTCCTCATATTTTGTATGTTTTTCTAATATTCTCATATAAGAGTTGTTTCTGAAACATGATGTGGACTTTGTCTTTGCCAGTGGCTCTTGGAAAGCTGACTGAAATCTCAGATCTATTCCGCAAGAGTTTAGGAATGGTTGATCTGTTGGCTTACTGCTACGATCCCTGCTAATACTTAATATGTCATAACCCTCTCCTGATGGCCCTATATGGCTGACACACAAACATTTACACAGCTCTCACTAAAACAAAAATCGTACAAATCTGTATGTACAGTCAATGAAAACACTTATATTGATGTAATACTTGTAGCAAATCCTTCTCCGTGTGGGTATATGAAAGACCTCACGCTCTCCAATGTATACCTTAATCCCCACCAACCGAAATTCCTCCACGTAGCAGTTTGATGCTACATATTTTAGGATCTGCCTCAAAATCCCGTTGAACTCTGTGAAATATTGGAAGTCTGAGCTTTAATCTGGGTCTCTTTGCTTCCTATTTTGATAGGGCATGTAGTTGGCCTGTCAGTTGTGCTGTTGGCCAGACAGGATCATTTCACTGTCATAGAGGTTGAATTCATACTTTACAAATGGTGTCTACGAAGTACGCTGCGAGAGGTTTATAATGTTATTAACCAGATACAGAATTTGCCATTTGTGTGTCGTGAGGAATAGCAAGAAATTACCATCAGAGCCCCTTATAAATTTGTAATCATTCTTCACTTTTTGATGGAGGTTACTCATACATCCAACTTGTTAAAACAGACAGTTACAATAAGCAGACATTCAGATAAGTAGCTCTCGGCAACCATCACTTTGAAAGCAATACAACTGAGAGCTGGTAATACAGACAGATGAGGAAGAATGTGCTCATTTAGCCAGCCTCGACTCTCCCTGTGACTTCCAATCCAGTGGTAATGTTAATAGAAAAATCTCAGTCATAAAAAGAAAAAGAAAATAATATGCTCATTCACAGGAAGCAGGTCTGAGAGAAATTGCGGGCAACACGAGGCCAGGATAGACACCTGCCCACAATCCATATATTCATGCTCTCCTCTGCACTGCTGTTTTCCTAGGGGACATGTGGAAACACAACACGCATATTAAAAAGATTTCCCTCATAAAATACCACAACACTTAAATTCAAAATAATAAAACGAGTGTGATCAGACTCTGGCTGAAATTCATAGCATGTTTTAATGACTATATTTGGCACTTTTCTTTAAAAGACATCCTACAACTAGAGCAAATTCTAAAAAACACTTTTCTCCATTAAAGTATCTTTCCATAGTAAAATATAACATTAGACCAGTGCTGAACTAAGGCTCTCCTCCATTTTCCCTCCAGTCATCCATCACACTTTTTGTGCCCTTCACTGTTTGGCACCTTTCACCATTCAGACCACAAACATTTGTGGCTTCACTCAAGAGCAACCTCCGTATGCTTCAGATTTGAACCTACAAAGCGCTGAATTAACATTTTCTCCAAGGTAAGCCTCATCCAGGAACCAGAAGATCATGTGAGAGCTGCCAAAGAGGATTGATGATAGGCCTGCATGCCAATACTGCTAACAGGAAGTTGACCTTGGTGTTGTGACTTTACAAACAGGGTCAGCCTCTGTGGGTGTTGGGTTTCTAAGCTCGGCTCCAGTGTTACAGTGACAAGGGTCATTAGCCCGGAGGAGCAGAGCAACATCAAGGACGTTGGCTATTCCAATAGATGTTACTGTAGCACACAGCTCACCCTCATTGACCTTCTCAGTGACCAGCACATACACAGACTGAATAACCACCCCATGAAGGGACCTCATTTAGACTGTGGGCATGGCAGTACCCACCTCCGCCCCACCCTGCAGTGATCGGGGTCAGAGGAAACTAACATTGGTCTCTTGTCACCGGTGGTCTCTCTAACTGAATTTCCTCTTCATCTCACACAGCCTTTCCCGTAATTATGTAAATCTGTTGACTGAACTTGGCGGCAACATGATACTCAGGAAAGTGTAACAACAAGTAATGCGACGGAAGAATCTGGTTTGAATTAGGGCTGCTCCAGAATGAGACCCGGGCGCAGTGAGTGCACCACACCTGTATTACATTACCACAGTGTGGAAGAGACAGAAAGGAGGGAAGAGGAGGGAAAGGAAAAGGTTGGCTGAGTTAAAGGATGTTTAATGAAGTGGAAGAACTTTGGGTGTGCAATATTAAAAACTGTTTTATTACACGCTTTTTGAAATGGCAACAGAGTCAGGAAGTACAAAGTATATTACATTTCACCTGTTAAGGAATTTCTTAGACGTAAAGTATGAACTATGCACTCAGGCAATTCCCATGTACAATGGAGGGTTGGGTTTGCTTTGGTGATAAGGTCGCTGCTAAAGTCAATAACTTAGTAAAAGACCTTAATCTTGAACATACTTCTCCACCACATGCTATCTCATCTTTTTGAGGTGTGTAAATGTTTATGAAAGTGAAAGGTTTTAGGCCTTTCATTGAGAGCACTGTATAAGAGTGCTCCAGTTCTTCAACATTATTACTCACAATGGAGAGTTTCAAGAATCGAAAAATTATTTTCTTATTTTCTTGTCAAATATGGGCTCTGCCTTACCCACAATGTGACCTGACCACCAAAAGACTCTTCAGAGACTCAGGTGTCGTTTGCTAGCTGAATAATGTACAGAGGTCTGTTTAGTTTAGTGCATTACCTTTTTACATCCATATAAATACATTTTAGGCTGAATACAGCCTTTTCAAACTAAAACGATCTCGGTCCACACAAGTGTTTCTGCTAAATACAAGTTAAATCTCCATCCATATGATGCCTGAAAACGTATTTCTCATGTCCACTGGAGTACACTGGACATATTTGTTCAGCTTCAGATTGCCAGCAGTGGTCTGTATGCAACCCTGCCAGGATGCTTTTGTTATTAGAGGAGCAGTTAAGTTCAGTAACATTGCTGCTATACGATGGTTAAACAAGTTCATCATGTGTGAGGGGGGATGCGAAATTAAATTATGTGAAAATACAGGATTATCATGCAAAAAATATCGCTGGCATGCTAACACGAGCGCGCTGGCGATCTTTTTTTTTTAAAGGTTGTTGTGAAAAGAATTACCATAATAGATTGAAATTATATCAAACTAAGATATTACAACCTTTATCATAATTTTGAAAACCTTATTAATGTAGAAAATACTACATTTGTGGATCTCTCTCCAAGTTTGCCGGCGATTCGCAAGGCATTCTGGGTATCCCTAGGTTCCTCGAGGTAACTCTCTCCCAACAGGTATTGGGAAAGCCATCCTCTACACGTGAATGCGCAAAACGAAGGGGAAGGGCTCAGGGGTGGGGCCAAGGGGTGAAATGGGATAGGGCCGAAGTCTCTAAGACTCTAACTTGGAACACAAACCAAGTTACATCTTTCAACTAGATATCTAATTTTTGCTCTAATAATCTTGCTCACATTCTTGTGTTTGTGAAAATTAAACTTAATGTGTGGTAGATCAGTTACAGACCACTGTAAGCACCAGACCTGTAGATGACAAAGACTGACATTAGTCATGAATTATTAACCCATGACTTTCACTTGACACACAAACAGTCCTGTTTCATGTCTTGAAATAGCTGTTTGCTGTATTTCACTTGTGTTAAAGGGCCAGTATACAACTCTGAGGTGGATGTCGGGTGGTTTAATACCTTTTGAATCCCCCTTCCCCCAAATCCTTTCTGATGTTGGATTGAGGGAGTTGGTGTTGGACAATGTTTTAACCAGACAGAGATTGACCAGATGTATGGATGGGAGAAAAGAACTTTGGATCACACTTATCTCTCCAACGTTTTTTTCTTTTCTTCTTTCATTGTTGGTGCAACTACGACACAGCCCGTTTGAACTCTGACGTGGCTGAACAACACCTCATACAGGCCTCTTCTTCTATAGTGTAACCCTGCCCTTAGTAAAACTGTTGCTCATACACCTCATTGTTAACACTGTGAGCTGGTCAGAACAAGAATTGGCTGTGATTGCTGTTGTTTGTCTGAAAATCCCAAAATATTCTTATGAGTAGAATTTAAATCCGTCAAAAACAAACTCTGCCAGCTGGTTGTATTATCATGATGGTGTGAATGTAAAATTCGTTAAATACTGATATCAGTTTTCCAGTATCCAATTCAAATCTGATATTGACCAATGAGTACAAATTACAAGTTTCTGGCAGTAGAAATTTGTATCACAGTACACTCTCTACAGCGTCATTTATTTTTGTTAAGATCTCTGAGCACTTACATGTAGCTGCTTTTGTGAGTTATACTTTCTGGGAAACTTATTTTTACTTATTTAACTTATCTCTAGTCACAGAAGAAGTTAGAATGTGAGCCTTAGTTGGTCCTTCTTCTCTCTTGTTGTTTGGAAAGTTTAAAGCCAGGCCATGTGTATGACAAAATTATTCTTTAACCATTATTGCACTCCCTTACCAAATAAAATAAACTGTCATTATTCCAGTTTGCCCATTCACAGTCGAAATCGAATGCAACTAGGTTAAATCCCGACTTTAAATTTGCACGAAACTTGTAGAAATCCCTGGACGTGTCAAGTATTGGACAGCAGGGATTCTTCACACTGAATATGTGGGAAGATATTTCTGTGATGTTTATGAATCCTGATTCCTAGTTTGGCTTGAGGACTGGTTGATGAGCGTGGCATGTATTCAAGGCCTTTTAGTTTAAGGGAAGTGAACTTCTGCTGTGCATGAATCATATCAATCCAGCCAGATTCCAACAACTCTTGAGCCGTGCTCTGTATATTTTTTGAGACACATGAAAGGCAGCAGTGATTAATCAAGCTGGATTTCATATTCCACGCTCTACCACATGATTGTTGAGGTTTTAAACATCATGTGAGGGTTTACCTACCATTGTCCAAAACAAAGCTGCAAACGTGAAATCAGAAAGCAGCAAATAAGGGCTAAGGATTACTGTAAATACACATTAAATATAAACCGTAAAAATTTTAACATTGTGTATATTATCCTCATGTTTTCATTCCCATCTGAAGCCATTTTGATTGCATCCTGCCCAACATTCCAGTGTAATTTATTTAGTGGAAGAGTGAAGGCTGTACAGTACAGAGTGAGTTTCATTATGTGCATGGGATAAGCCAGATGGGCAGAATCATAGAAGCGCCACACTGCAGCAAACATAATCAACCATTTCAAATCCACCAGCGAGCTAGAAACAGCCAGCGTCCAGGGGGGATATGTTTGATATACATCAAAAAAAGTTAAAATACACTGAAGAACAACCAGAAAATACATTACATCATATTTGTATGGTGTAAACATATTTAGCGGTTTCTTAACCTTAAATTCTCATCTTACTCCATGTGAGAAGGCAAATGTTTCAATATCAATCCAAGTTCTCATCCTTCATGTCTAATCATAATTCGTTAGCAATTTTTATTCAATTTTATTCTGTGCCATTGTTCAGAGCTACATCCCTGCAAGAGGGAAAGCACATTTCATGTGATATGTAACAGAGCACTGACCCTGGTAACTGCAAGGTGAGAAGTCAAAAATATTTTAGTTTTTCCTTCCCCACATTCAAATTGACGGTCTGTTATATTGTATTGTAAAAATAGTGTATAACACTGAGGCGTATGAGGTCTGGCTTTAGAACTTTGACAGAAAAGACAAAGCGAGTGTTGTAATTGTACTGGGCGAGTCAAGCTGTTTATCGAAAAATCAAAACAATAGATCTAACAGGAATCTCTGAGTATGTAAATACAGTTTCCTAACGCTTTGCACCATGTCAGCCCACTGAGGTGAATGGGGTGAGGTGAATGTTTACTTCCTCTAAACTGGACTCAGCCTTCCAATTGCTGCCAACAAGAGATCTGTTGGCAATCCAAAAAAAGATGTTGTTTAAAACATCCTGATCTGTATGTGTGGCTCACAGAGCTGGAAACGCAAACAAAAAATAATTAGATCGCCATGCCACTGTGTGAGCTGCCCGTTTGGAAACTGAGAGTCGTATTGAGAGGATTAAAACAGGAATACACAGATTTAATGACATCTGTAATGAGTGGAGGAGAACTTCACCTGTTGCCATTAGGAAGTT